>NW_009193157.1:50428-100376 GCF_000690835.1 Fulmarus glacialis
TCCCTATAGAGTTACAGTGCCCCTAGTGTACCAGCACCCCTCTTTATTCTTGCCTAGCTTTATGTGTGGCAACACTGTTGAATTTTTATACAAATGACATCACCAAACCACTCATTTTTGTTAAGTTTAAATTCTTGTAAATGGAGATAGAATATGATTGATAGATAGATAGGGAAAAAAAAAAAAATATTGTAGCTTCATTAGGTAATCTGTTCGTTGCTATGCATCATATCCTCCCCTATAGCACAAAGCAAAGGCTGAGCAGGCATTCTGATTTGTAAGGGCATGAAATACTGCAGCTTGCCTGGTTTTGCTTGCTTGATGCATTCACTCTTGTACTCACTAGCCATGTAGCTTTAGCCTACTTGCCTAGCAGCTGCACCAGCACCATGTTCTTCAAAGTGTTACATGACACTTGTGGAAAAAAACAAGCTTGAATCATGAGTTTTCCATGCTTTGAGGCTGCAAGAATTTCATTCATTGCGGGATGCAGAGAGAAGAGGCGAGGATTTTGCAGTGTCACTGATATATTGATTCAGCTTATATTACTTAAGTGTTGTTACAGTTTTGAGGCAGTTTTAAATACATTTTTGTTTTATTTATTTGCTCTCAAAGAGACTAAGCAACCAACCCTCAACATTTCCAAAGTTCTGTCTTCCCCACACAGCACAGTGGCAGCACGGCCACAGCGTCTCCTGCCATAAAGGCAAACTCTGCAATTATCAAAACCACAGCAAACCAAATGGCAGTTTATGTGTTCTTGTTCCCTCTTCACAGTAGCGAGAATAGCATACTGCAGAGATAACTGCTCTCTACACGCCTTTGGGAAGTCATTCTTCAGGTATAGTAAGTTAGAAATGGCCAAAAATGTAAATTGGCCTTTTATCGCCAGCACTCCAAACTAAACCAAGTTTAACAGCACTGAGGACTACCCGCTGTTATCCGCAATTTCAGCCCTAAGACTACCACTACTGGAACAGAGAAATAATTGACCTAAATCTTCCATGAGTCCTGTATTCTCCCCCAGTGCAAGTGTTTTAGCTGGGCCTTTAGGTTTCCAGATAAAACCTTGTGGTTTTTGTTCCTGTGGACAGTGCATAACAACACTCCTAGCAGAACAGCTGCATACTGACTTCAAAATTGTTTTGGTGACGTTTGTTTGCAACAGTCCAGCTGCAGTAGGAGTGAATGTTCTCTCGGTGACACAGAAGTCCAAAAGAGTTGAAAAGGAAAGAAAATATTGCAGGAATAAACAACTAGAGCATGACCAACATCTAAGTTTGACACAACTTGGGGACTGGTACATTCAGATGGTATTTATAAGGGGTCTACATGCAAGAATTGACACAGAAAAATTTTTGATTGCCAAATTCTGCCCTTCATACAAATTCATAAGACATCTTACACTATGGTACAATCTCGGTCTGTTCCCTTTCTTAGTGAGATATCAAAGGCTTATTTCTGAACAAGTCTAGGAAAGAGAGGGAACCAAGTAGCTGGGGTCCAAACTGATAGTCCCACCATAAACTTAAATAACCTTAAGGCAGTATTCAGTTGTGTCATCTTGACAACTGTTTCCTTGAATCCATTGCAGCATCAAGAATCAACCATAATGGGTGTTTGCAGCCCTCCTTCAGCCACGCCAGGATGGCTTAGAAATGCTGAGCTGGAGCAGCAGAGCCGGACGCGGAGTTCAGTGCAAGGGGGAACCTTGCTTGTTGATTCTGAGTAACATGAATGGCACTTAGCACCCTGAGAACATGTATTACCTGCCCAAAAAACGCACTGAAGGACCAATTCATGCACCCTTACAAAGGTGTCTAGTACCATGGGAAACACTCCAGGGCATCCTGCCTGGCTCTAGCAGTGCACAAATCTGCAGGTCCTGTGTTATATCTGTCAACTCTCTGCAGATAGTCCAGGGCATTGCAAATAGTAATAAGTGCCGAAGCGTGGGCAGCAGAACTAAGCCTAAAAGGTCATCAAGCTTGTATAGAAAGGGACATCAGAGCTGAGAAATTACACTATTAAGGCTGCCTGATCAACTTTAATTCAGTTCTTCATGCATATATACAGAGATGTAGTCTTAAATTATATTCCCTATTTCTGGTCCCATTCCTCCTCCATGATCCCAACTAATTTCTAACTGTCGAGTCCTGCAGTTTCCTCTCCCCTCCTCTCTTTCTTCGTCCTTATGCCCAGCATCCCACCGAGCCATGGTAGGCAGCTGCAATACCTGCATATACACAGGGAGCATAATTTTCTGGCAGTTCGGTGGATTTCTAGCATGTTGCTGCAGATGGCATGGGGGAGGAATGGGGCTTGTTCATTAAAGTCTCAGTAGTCTCTACTGAACAAACAGAAATTTTTCTGAAACCTTCCAGCTTGGCAAAGATCACAGACAGCTGAAAGTAGATTCTTGATACAAAGGTTGCCTGCTACCCCATAGCTAGTCCTTGCCTCAAATATAAAAAGCCTAATTCTGCTGAGAAAGAATCTTTCTGGCAAGGGCTGAAGAACCTGATTTCCCACAGACATACCCCCTTTTGTAAACATCTGAATAGAAAACAAAATAAAAGAACCCATGGCAGTGTTGAACATAAAAAATGTTAACCCCAGTGACTACTCTTAGGTGAGTACCAAAAATTGGACCTTTCTGGAAGTAGCACACAAAATTCAATTGTACTTGTCCTACCAGTCAAGTCTCTAAGAGTGCAAATGAATATTTTACAGTGAGAACCACGCAACTAAATTATCTAATATACTAATATGTCCCATTTGAATAAATTCTACATCATGCAATCTGAATATTAAAATTCCTTTCTATTAAGGTCTGACACAGGTAGACAGTAGTTTATGGGGAACTAAACATCCAAGTATTGTACTACCTGTATTATAGCAATAAACATGTATAGCTCTGGGGGTTGGTCTTGAAGGAAATGATAACGTAGCTGACTGACATTTTGCATTTGATTCTCTGAGAGCAGGAGAGAGACTGAAGCAGGGTAAAGTCTGACAGAAGATAAAAAGGAAGGTTCTAGATCTAGCTACAGCAAGGGCCTGTTTTGGATCTGGATTAATACAATAGGAGTACACAAATGTGTACTCAAAAGTAAAGTTTGGTCCTTAGTATGTTACACATAATGATTTTTTTTTCTTGCCAGCTAATGAAATACTTGAAGTAATGAAGAGGTTTGTATGTAACATTTGCTGCCAAAGGTCTGTCATTATTGCTGTCTCTCCCCAAACCCTCGCTCCCATCTCCCTGCCCCAGCAGCAAATGTTTGTGTCTCAGATCAATAATCCAGGCACATTTTTCAGCTCAGACTTATCTTTATCTGAGCAAAAAGGTTGCATCTTTGCCACTGGATCACCTGTCAGATATGATCTTTTTTGTCCAATTAAACACCTACAACTCTCATCCATACCCTTGTTCTCTCAGGTCTTAGCTCCTACCACCAAATTCTTTCTTGTTCATCTTTTTCCACAAGTATAGTTTTGAGTCTGTTGTTTTAACCATGCCAGCTCTCTCTTCTGCACCACTCCCTTTTGCTCAGCCATAGCAAACACCAGTATTCACTGCTAGTGTCCCAGGCAGCTTATCCTACCTTACCTATAAGGTAATTCACTCATTACCAGGACATCACCTTTTGCCTTCAGCCACCACCTTCCAGCTTCTTAAGTGACAGCAACAGTGAAAACAGTGAGATCCCATATAACACCAGAGTGTGCCAGGGAACAGGGCAAAGGAAAAATAAAAGACGTAAGCAAAACAAGAAAAGGAGAAGAGAAGCTCTTATCATTCCTTATGCTCTTACAACAGAATCCTTATTCTGTACTACAGATTTTTAATGAATATTTTTGGTTTTTAACAACCTGTTTTCTAGCACTGAAAATACAAAAGTGTCAGTCAGAGGTTTGATGAGTACATATCTCCAAGATCCTCCTGATGGCTTTCCAGCAATTATCCTCTAGACTGGAGCAATATATGGGATCCCTTGTTACAGTCTAAGCAAAAGATGCACCTTAAAAATACAGTGGTATTTGCTATCTTGCAGTAACTAGTAAATTTAACCAACCAGCGTAAAAATGAATTCTAAAGCAATCGCTACTTTCAACACATTTAAAATCACATTTAGTTAAAGATTTCTGTCAATCTTTAAAACATATTTTCTTGCTTTGCATAGCTTGATTTTAAGGAGTCACTCCAAGCTCCTTCTGAACTTGGCTAATCTTTCTCTTTGGAGACTTGTATAGAATCATGTCCCTCTCTTTCATTTTTACGGTCTTCCTTTTCTGGGATGTGTTTACTGAAATGCCGAGCTACATTCTCAACAGATGTAAATGTACATTGCTTTGCTAGTTGTCAAGGTGCCAGGCTAATTTATGCAAGATGAGGATATGGGACACAGTTTTTTAATTTTATCCCATCATAAGAAAAATATATATCAACATTTTTCTCTGCTTGGTACTTCATAGGCCACAACAATGAGAACTTCTGCTTTTCAACCTCGTTTGATTACCACAAGATATTCTTAGCATATAAATGTTAATCATCTGTGCAAACAGGAAGATACCTGTTTACGCTGAGTACATCCAGCTATCACTGAAATACTTCCTAGGCCTAGATTTTTCCCTCTGAACCAGATGCAATTCCTTTTCAGTGATTTAATTGCTTCCTTTCCATTTAATTACTTTGAGGATTAACTGCAGGCAAGTGTATTCCAATAATAGGCTCATCTACAAAGAACAGGAAGCTTTCCCTGTGGTCCAGGGAATTCACCACTTCCGACTGCAGCTCAGCTATATAGCTATCAGGTTTCCCTTTGCCCCTGGGCTTTATGTGTCACCTTGTCTGTCTGAGCGTAAGGAAATGTCATGGGATGAACTGCTTGTTCTTGAATTCCCATACAGAGCTCCTGGCAGGAAATAGCAAAATCCTTCTTCTCACCAGGGCAAAAGATGCAAATATTTCAGGCCCAAGTATTAAATTATTAGTTCTATATAATTAAGATTAATGATATCTAGAATAATTTCTATCAATAAATTCCTGGGAGAAAAAAGTTAAAACTGGACAGCTTTTTGTTTGTTCATAATATTATCTGGGCAAAGATCCTTTTTTGGTCCTAACGTGCATATTGAAAAGCAGTCGATCCAATCTGCATTTCATTGGAAGTACTTTGCTTCAAAGCTGGGGCTGAGATTATTGCTTTCTCTATGTAAAAATGACACATCATGGGAATTTGTTCTCACCTTCTTAGGTGAAGGCTGAGCAATATTTTAAGACAATTTGTTCTTCAGGGATTAAGGGATTTACAAGAAATTTATTTTGACTTCAGATTACACCGAAATCCACAAGAAAATTTTATGCTGAACTAGTGCTCCGTGACGGTGAGCTCCACACACTTGACTGACCCCTTGCAAGAACCGAATGTCACACACACACATAGCACAGCACCATGACCTCTCGCACACCCATTGATTAAAAGAAGCTCATGGGACCCAGGTGGGGAAAAAGGATTAGGAAACACTCACAAATAAGATGGCAGAAATTTGTAGAAAAAAGATGGCACTGTAGCCCCTTCCCTTTCCTATAGCACAATGCTGCCTAGTTTATGTGCCAAGAGAGGTAAACTGAAAGAGTTCTGTAGCTAATGCTAAAGCAAATTATACTGTCTTGGGTTAGCTTATTTTTCAGAAAATGCTTGGGATATATTTTTAGTCAAGAGTGCTTTTCTTCCAAAAGTAGTTATGCACAAAATATTTTTCTGTCTCTCAAATTCTAGGAACATTTCTGTTTATAAATGAAAGGCTTATGACTCACTAAATAATAGACATCAGGTGAATAATGTATAAAACACATTTTTTGTTTTTTGTTCTTTTTTTTTTTAATTGAAACTCAACCAAAGTAATTTGGTCTCTAATTTGTTCTCATTGGTAGAAAAATACCCATCTTAAATTCAGTAAAACTGCTAATGAGCCTTCAGATGTTTCCATTTAATCAAATTTTGGAGGTGATTTTTGTTGTCTCCTTTAGTCCCAGATCTTGTTTCTACATTTCCTTTTCCGCTGCTTGTGGTAGGTGGAAGGAGACTTCTCCTTGTCCTACCCAGCAGAGGTACTGCCTATTTATTAAGATGTACAGCAGTACAGACATGGCAAATACAGATATGTGTGGGGAGTAGGAAGGGTTGCTACTAGGTTCTTTGTGTGATCTAGAGCTAGCAGATTAAATAGTTTTATGTACGAAGCTGAGGAGGTGGCGGGGGGAAAACTTGGCCTGTTTTCCCCAATGAAAGATTTCTTTTGCAATCAGTCTGAAGGAGAGGGATGTCTATCTGCCAGTCCCATCCAAAAAACTTCTCAGTCCCTGACCAACTTCTTCCAGCTTGGCAAAGGCAGGCTTACCTGCAGACGTGGCTATGATCAGTCAGTGCATACAGCTCGTGGGCCAGCTCCAGGGCTAAATCTGTGTCGCAGATCCTTAGTGAAAAGGCACCAGGCATTTACCCAGGCAAGGAAAGCACCAGCCTGACCATTTCACAAACACATGGGTCTGGACTAGCCAGAGCAGATATCATCTCTTGGCCAGCCTCCAGGCTAAACAAATGTAGGTAGGGAATACAGGAAGGAACAAGGAGTATTTTGATGGGGAATAGAGGAAAAGAGAGAGAACTGAGGTTAATCCGTATAGGAACAGAAGTGAGGTGTTGAGTGTATTTTGACAAGGTGGTATAGATGGTTTGGGGGAAACTAAGGCTATGGTATTGCTGGGAAGTTTGCTGTCCGATAATAATACAGGGAAGTCCTTAATGTATTCTGATATATATCTGATTTGTAAACCCTGTCCTGTGAGTTTCAAGACAGAAAAAAACAAATGGTCTGACTAAGCGAGGAGTTTAGATAACACCCCACTGAGGGAAAGGCTGCAGCATGAGTTTGCCCTGTGTTAGACACAAGGGGACCCAAACAAGGGAAAACTTTCTGGACTCCCAGAAAGTCCTATGGGGCTCTTAAGAACCTGCTTTTTTAGTCAGGGTCCTCACCCAAGTGAAAGACAGAGCACGAGCTTCCACTGCAACCTTAGTATTAATTTGGTTAAAAAGGTGACCAGCTACAAGACACAAGCCCATGGTTTCATTAATCCTGGACCCCATGGAACAAGGTTGTTACAGGGAGAGATACGCTGCAGTTACAGAACAGAGTGGGATTACAGTGCCTCTAGACATTCCATTCTAACAGAGAAAAAATTCTTACCAATTTTTAGCCGATATCTTTGCAGTTACATATAGCTATAAACACCAGTGTTCATATGATTGCATTTTTTTAATTACTCCTGTTCTTTGGCCACCATATTTGGATGCTGCACAAACAATTAGAATGAATATAAAAACCAATAGACCACACACAGCAGTATGCACCAGTGCTAATAGCTATACGTATGGAAAAACACTTCCAAGAGAAGAGTCAAGAACTAGCAGTGATGGGCAGCTGCTGCTACTGAGGTGAGTTATAATGTTCAACTTCAGTTCTATCTCAATCAAGCAAAAGCAGAATTTCTGAAAGCAAATACACTAAAATGTAAGTGGCCAGCGTTACTGAAATGATGCACAAATGTCCAATACTGACTTGCTAGATAAGTAAAATTCAGATTTACAGTAATGCACATGAGAAAAAAACAGTCCTTATTTTACCTACTGTTCTGTGGCCTCCCAGCAGACTCAAAAACACAAACCAATTTGATCCATCCCAATGCTCTAAAAAGGATTAGCAATATTGATGTAATTTCTGAAAGATGTATAACTGAACTTTCATTAAAGACTTCCAGTGACAGAGTATCCAGTCTTTCCAATCTATGTGTTCCTATGCTCAATTAGCTTTATTATTAGAAAACATTTCTAATTATTTTACTCTTTCTCGTGTCAATTTAACCACTTTACTTCTTGTCCCATTCATGGTGGGTACAGAGAACAGTGTTGTTTCCCTTTTGCAACAACAGGAATGGCTTAAGATTATTAAACTTTCTTGCCACCAACATCCTTCTCTGTCCTTTTTATTTTAGGCCTGATAACATCCTTTCTTCCAGTCTTAACCTCCTAGCTCATGGCTTCTACAACCTCTGATCAAAATGTGCATCTTGTAGGCTATATTTGTGTTTGTACACAGAATATTTGTCTTTTCAAAAGAAACTAACACTGTTGATTCAGACTCAATTTGTGATCCACTATAGTCTTAAGATCCTTTTGAAGAACTTGCTTTCTAATGTTTACCATCCTGAATTTGTATCATTGATTTTTCCTTGTCTTTTAACCTTGCCCTCATCCCTTTTCTAGGATGAATTACATCCTATATTTCCAGTCTATTTCTCCAGATTTTTATTTTTACTGTTATCCTCCAACACATTTGGGGTCCTTCCTAACACGGTGTCATATGCAAAACTAATGAGCATTCTGACTATTCCACCATCTGTTTTGCTAATGAAAACCTTGAACAGAAGCAGATCTAAGACAGACCCCCCACAGAACCCTGAGCGTAATTAGACTTTATTAACTTCTCTATGGTGTGGTTATCTAATCAGTTTTGTGCCCACAGAATAAAGGCCATGTTTTTCCTAGCTTGGATATGAGAACACCAACTGAGACTGTGTCAAAAATTTTGCTTGAGTAAAGGTACATGAGTTCTTCTGCTTCTCATCTGTCCACAAGACCTGTTACCTGGTCATTGAAAGAGTGAGTTTAATTTACTCTGATTTGTTCTTGGCAAATCTATGTTGGCTTCTGCTCCTCTCCCTGTTGTTTTCTAGGCGCTGCAGACTCTTCCAGATTTATTCTGTGAATTGAAGTTAAACTGATGTAATTCCCTCATCCTTTCCTTTTTTTCACTCTCCTGATGAATAGGCACTCACTTTCCCCTTCATAGTAGAAGTCGCAATAGATGTACTTTAATGTCTTCACAGGCAAAGAAATATGCACTTAGCAGTAAAAAGAGGTGTTTATCACACTAGTTTTTAAATTGTGATAACCTGAAAGCATTTGATTTCCTTTGGTTAAGGAGGATTCGCAACTTCATAATTTCATCTCAGTTACACCTTGAAAATGCTAATAGAAATAAAATCTTTAAAGATATCTGGAAGGCTTTGGAGGTCACTGTTTATGGCCCTTCTAGACTAGAGATTTTGATTGTGGTTTTGGATTAGGGTAAGTGTCTCAAAGATGCCTTAATCAGGGAGATTTTACAAAAATGTTTTATGGGTGTTAAGGGTCCAAGATTTTGGTGATGTTCAATGAAAGCTTTAAGCTCCAGATTTCCAGTTTTAGCTTCACAGTAGTAACAGAGGATGAGAGCCACACAGCCTAGGTTTGGCAACGTAAGAGTTAGTTGCCTGGGCTACAGTAACTATGCAGGCTCTCTTTCTGGAGAGAATGGAGACAAACTGACACCTCCTTCCTAAAAGTGGTACAAAACAGAGATGTCCCTTTCACTCTCTCTCACTCATACTAATATGAGTAGTGCAGATGGGTTTTGCTAACTAACTACTTTAGCGAGATGTTGAGGAACTCAGGTGACGGCTCCCACAGAAAAAGTTGGTAGCTCTTCACTGGAATTGCTGCTATTATCTCAAGTGTGTGAATCTTCAAACTACACTGACGTCCCTACTGGATAAGCCTAAAGTTGAGTGAACAGGCCAGTAAGATGAACAATTTTCTTGCTCCTCATGGTAACCTGACCTGTCTGAGTTCAGGCACATTGATAAATGAATTTCTGTTGCTATGTGATATGTTAGTTCTGTATATAAGTAAAGAATTTGGGTTGTGAAGACTGTTTATCGGGATGGGTGAAATATTTCTGTCTTATTCTCTCAGTAGTGAAGAAGATCCAGAAAAAAGGAAGTTTAAAAAGGTATTTACAACATTGATTGTACAGATAGAATGATAACACTGTGCGTGTCAGAAGGGACCTCAGGAGGTCTCTCCCCTCAAAGCAGGAGAGGTCTACAAGTAGCTAAAAACCTGAAGGTTTGAAAGAGAAAGACACAAAGCAAGGGACAATTTTTAATATTTCTGGAGATAAACCGATATCTGGAAAATGTGAGCTAAGAAAAAGCTCCCTCAATGGTCAGATAATTCTGTACCTGCCCTTTTGGGAATATTCATAAAGGTGAGTAAAAACAAACAAAAAAAAAATCTGCATAATTTGCACACATAAAATTACTTTGGAATGATTTGCATATTTGATACACAATTGGATGGATGTTTATTAGAAGAGAGCATTGTTTAATTGGTCTGAATTTTTAATGTAACTAGTTGTTGCAGAAATTCCTTTAGTTCAGGTATTTGCCAAAGAAAAATTTCAGCATTTTGTTTTGAAATTTTATTTCAAAAATGCTGTCTATTTTTAATCTGGAAAGGGTAAATAACCTGAAAGCAAGGTGCAGCATTTCATTTTGGGTTCCCTGAAATATTTCAGGCAAATGCAAAATAAAAATTGATTATACTTGTTTGATCTTCTTTGTTGCTTCTTTTTTCCACTGAGAGTATTGCTTTGACTTGATCTGGCCTGAATTTTTAACCTCTTTATTTTTTGTGGCTCAGGCATGAACCAAAACTATCAATTAGTCAATTCCAACTAGTGGCACCAGCCACAGCTGGAGAAAGGATCTTGGACTAGATGAGCAATGAGATAGTGCATAAATTTGAGTCCCAATCAAAATGGTGTCAGCCCATCATTGTATTTCAGACTTCTGTGAACACTTGTTGACTGTTGGCATTCTATTACTGGGTCCAGGATTTTTAGGAGATAAGTCACTTAATCAAAATTAATGATAAAGTAACTTTCTCCAGCAGAACCCCTTTTTGCTTGACAGGAGGTATTGCCTGTGAGTAGTAGCGCTAAGTCAAATAAGAACCAATGCTTTTTTTGCCAGGAATCAGCTGGACACATCCCAAACCCTTATATTCTGACACTGAGAATCACCCATGCATTAAATAAGTTCATTAAAACAAGTCCAGCTATGTCTGCATCATCAGTTCACTTTCCAGCTCTGTGTTGTGAAAGGCTATAGTAAGCTGTTTCTAAATACTTGCTTCTAAATTATAGATGTAAATGTATATGTATAAAAATATATGTATGTACATATACATTTGACATTTAATCTGCATTGCTTTGAACTAAAGCCGCTGGCAAACCTTCTTAATGCTAACAGTTTTAGCATGGCACTGTTTTAACTGATTCATGCCCAGTACAAGTGGCACCTGTTAGTGGCACAAAGAATCTTTTTCCTCACAAGGTCAAATACCTACTAAGAGGAAAAGAACTTCTGTGTTACGTGAGAAGCATGTTGGACAAATTCTGTTTTCACAGATGTGAATGTAAATTTAACATCACCAAATGAGAATTAATCTAGCTTTACATTGGCTTGTTACTATTAATGCTACAGCAGATCTCGTCGTGATAGCACTGTGTATAGTCTCTTTAGAAAAATAGAACTACTAATGCAATAGTCATCATGAGTGATAGAAAACAGCAAAATCTTTCTCTCTTTCATCTTGTCTACAGAAAATTAGGTGGGAGAAAGTCATAACTTTTTTTGCTTACAAAACAACATAGAAACGTAAGTCATGATTACTCTGGGTAAACAGATGTCATTTACTAGATTAATCCCACCACTTTTTGAGAATACTTTTTCTTGGTTTGTATAACTTGGGTGATATGCTAGTCAGATTTTGGACAACAAAAGAAAAAGTAGAATTGCTTTTCTTCTAATCCTTCAGGCCTGCAAAATTCTGATATTCCTCTTCCAAATTTCTAATTGCAATTTTGTCATTTTCAACAAGGGAAGAGAAGAGAGAGAGATAAAATTTTGCTTGGGAAACAAAATATTTCATTTTTAAAATGCTTTTATTATCTTTTTATATTTGGTTCAGTATGAATGGAAAGGGACTTCCCACCCTCAAAGTAAGAGATGTGCAATTCCAGACGCAAAAGGGAAACACCATGTCCTATGTATTTTAAGTGCTGTTAGGACTGTTCCAACATTGCTTCATCCACTGGACTTCATCCAGGATGATGCTGCAGGTGACTAATTTTATAAATAGCAGCAAACTGAGTGACTCTATAATTTACATCAATTGGGCCTCCTTGGCTTGAAATGAAACAGATTGTACTATGCTCCATGCAGATTAATGGGGGCCTATTATGTCATCCAAGTAATTGATTTCCAGAGCAGCAAAAAAAATATCCCATAGAAATCAAATCAGTAGGAAAATGTCTTAGCTGAAGTACATTCTATCTGCAATCAGAAAAAGAGGGCAGAAGTCTTCTAAGGTAAGTGTGATTAATTTAAAAATCTGCAAGGTCTACAGCATTTTCTCATTAGTTATTCAATCATTAATAAAATTCATAGGTCTCTGCCAGCATCCAATCTGAGACACTAGCTACATTGAACAGTCAGAAGCTTGATAATAAAGCAGTTCTATCAAAGGCTAGAAGCAAAAGTCCACTTTGAGGTGACAGGGAAATCCATTAATTTCAAATGTTAATTACTTCCCATTGTTGTGAACGGTTACTGTGTGTTATTGACGGAGCAGAGAAAATTACTTGGAAATGAACATTTCCCACAGCTCCAGGGATGACTTAACATCATTTCAGATGACTATATATTTCCATCATGGAAAAGAAGGGGTCGGTCACACCAGGCAGGTATTCCGAATCAGGGTAGTACATCAGGGTCCCATCGCAGGAGGGAGGGACTGTGCTTCACTGAGATGCCAACCCTTCCCATTTTGAAGGCTTCATGTGAATGGGAGGCCTAAGAAATTTTTAAGGGGACCTTTTAAAAGCAAGATCTGTCGTGGGTTAAGGATTTGGGAGAGGTAATTTTCAGAAAGGCAAAAAATTAAGAAAAGCTTTATGGGAAAGAAATCAAAACCAGTAACAACAAAAAGCAAAAATAGACAAGCTGAGAGTATCAGTTATTTTTTCTTTTTGTTATTTCTTATCTCTTATTCCTCCCCTTGTTATCACAAATCAGCATAGAGGTTAAGTTTATTATGATAGCACAAACAGGCAGAATAGTATCAATACAAAGGCTGAAATAATTTTAAAAAGAGATATCTTGAAGCTGCCTGCCACATTTCAGCTTTATCTCTTACTGGTGTAAATCCTCTAACTGCTTTATTTTATTAAAGTATTTTAACATCGTTACGTATATAGAAACTTTAATTTAGCCTTAAAATCCTATCTAACAAATATCTTTTTTAAGGACTCTACTGTTTAACATTGCGTCTTCCATGTTTTGGGGGGTCTGAAACATTAATGTTTAATCACGCCAACTTCAGCTGAACCTTGAAAGAGAATGAGAGATAAAAAGGAGAAGAATCCCACAGAACCAGTTAAGAGAAGCTGTGCATATTGTGGGATAACGCCTCTTGCTCCTTCTGTGACATCTGAGTTCATCTGCAGAAAAGAAGACCATAGTTCATGACTTTAGACCTTCACTGGAGAAATATTCAGAGCTAGTATTTATGTTGAGTGAATGGGGAAGTAGATGACTCTTAAATTTCTCAAGAAATTCCCTTGCACAATCTTAAAAGAGAAGGGGGAAGTAGTGAATAACCAGATATATGCTCTAGAGGTAACAGCACATCTGCTTTGCCAGCACAGCATTTCGAGGGATCACCATGTCCTAATATAAAACATAGGCTGCACTTTAGGAAAATTAAGGAAGTATTTAGTGGGAAGGGGTCTGGGGGGGGGAATCTTTATGCACTAGAGAGGGAAAAGTTCATAGACTCGCATTAGCTCTGCAAAACCTGTGAGCCCAGAAATTGGTTCTCAAGGTTGCAACACTTTGAATTGCAGGAGCTCCATCTGTCCCGAGTACTAATAGCAATTCAACAAGTCTATATCCTTTTAACAAGTAGGTTGTAACTCTGATAAAACTGCTAATCCTGTATGGTCTTCACCTAGCCTCAGAAACATGACAGATGCTGCAGCATATATTTCCTCTGACAGACACATATTTGTCCACTTTTTCAGCTTGGTCTCACTAGAGGTGGGATGGTTCGAAGCGCTGTGAATGGCACAGAGATCATTTTATCTCTGGAACACGAGTGTGAATCTACACTAAGTCATCAGTGACTACAAATTGTTTTAATTGCTGTTTCAATACTGACCGTGAACTTTTTTGAAATAGCTAAACTTTGGAAGAGCAGCCTTTCAGATTATACTGATAAGAACAAAAATTTATCACAGGACTTTATAAAATGTGAAGGGTGGTGTGCATTTGAAATTTAAACTACTTTATCCTCAAGACTTAGACTGAGATTATATCAGTCATCTCAGAAAATGTGTCCTTCCCTGTGATTCATTTGCTCTGTGGACTGGTTGTCACCTTCAGAAACAAAAGGTATCTCACTTTGGACAAGAACTACCGCGGCACTGTTCACTTTTTAAATTTACCATCATGATAACTTAGGGGGTTATAATATTTATTACCAATTTCTTCATCATAAGAATTTACTGGAATTTCCAACACCAGATAAATCAAAGTTTTCAGATTAAAAAGCCAAATATCATTCTAAATTTTGGTTAACAGACATATTTTTACATCATTACAGAATGCTTATTCTTCTTAACCTTCCATGGATAGTAATTTCTTAAGCCTATCATTGCAATCTTGCAAATATAGATTTAAAAATATATGCTGCTACAATGTAATATTTTTGACTATTCTTCTTAGGAATTTTTCTTTCATTAAAATGTGGTTGTTTTTTTAAATGGACACTAGGAAACCTAAGGTATAAAATGACGTGGCTATGCCAACAGGCACAGTTAGTCACAGTGTATTTGTCAGATCTAAATATATCTATGTTATTTTATTTCACTGTTGATTTCTCCTAAAAGTTTCAGATTATCAAGTCAATACTGCAGACATGCTAGAGTATGAGACTAGTTGACACTTAAATTTCTGAAATATTGATAAATACGGATGAAGCAGAGGAGGATTAAAGCCAAATCCAAGCAGATGTGTTAGGAATGAGCATTGATTGCTGAGGAATGGCATGCTAGACAGAGTTTTATTGAGTCTGCAAAGGCACTCTGGTATACGTGATACACACAGAGCAGGAGAAACAGCCCCAAAACTAGATGGTCTTTTCACTTGTCATTTAGTCCCTGTAAAACATGTCAGTGGGCAAACAAACTAAAACTGTGTCACAGTGTCTTCCTTTCTAATGCAGATATGTTAAAACTCCCTAAGGGCCACAAAAGAATTTAACTTCTGCAACAGCTTGCAGGTCTGACGCAACAGCAAATGATATGTCATTCTAGTGATGGCTCCAGCCGATGATTTCCAAAAATGTCAGAAAGACATTGTTTTACTGAAACATCTGAATATGATAAAGGAGAATAACATTTTGAGTGAGTTTTGATGTATTGCTTTCATTCTGATCACTATGTTCTTTTTAGCAAAAGAAAAACCAAAAAAATGCACTGCAGTGCAGGGCTGGTGGATGCATGAGCCTGAAGAAAGGCGAGGGATATAATAGTATTGTAAATCAGGGGTTTAGCTCTACTTTCGAAGAGGTGGAGAGGGTGACATGGGTCTCTGGTCATGTTTCTCTTGTTACAGTCTCCATGCAGGTCACTCCAACATGAGCTTGTCTATCCCCAGAACAGTGTGGCAATGTTATCATGGGAAGGTACAGCACTCAGAGTGGTAACATGGAGGAAAAAAGGACAATCTTCACCATCACTTAAATGCTCATCACTGGTTACCTCAACAAATAAAATTACTACACCACCTCGCATGCCGCAGCTGGGCTGGCTAGCCCTGGGTTGTGCAGTGCTCCAGAGCCAACAGCACTCTCCAGAGTCAGCATGAGAGTTTGGCTCCTCCAGACTTCTGAGGGTCTAAAACGTCTAAGAAATTTGCTCTAATCTGCAAGACAAATTGTGGATACCTGTAAATGATGATCAGAATAAGACTTCAGATGTACTCATTGCAAATCGACATGTCCAGATATAGTGAAAAGAAAATTCCGGTCTTTTGCATTTACAACACACAGTGGTATATATACACAATATATATTGCATATAAACACAATCCATAAACATGCAAAAAAAAAGCTCATTCCATCTAGATATTCACATATGAGGTTCCTTTTCAAAGGTAACTGGAGGACTAAATTGTATCTCGTAGACATAGACCTTCAATGGGGCAACAGGCACCTTTCCAACCCAGGAGAAATCTACAATTTCTGTTTAGGAGAAGAGGAGCACAAGTCCTGTATAGAAATGCTGCGGCACATTTCCCTTCCTACAGGCAGCCAAGGTGTGGTGGTGCATTCACACACTCCCCTTTTCTTCCCTGGGCCGCTTGTTGATCTGGGCCGCTTGTTGATCTCAGAAATTTCCGTGAAACCTCGGCCTTGGTGTATTGAAGTCTGGCAGCTGAGCGCTCCTTGTCTGTGTCAGAAACTCTGCATAGCTGAGGCTGGGAACATACTCCTACTGCCTGGCCCAGGTGTCCAGTAGAACAACACCGAAACCTTGAGAATTTTTTAGTAATTACCACCTGGGACTGTGGCCAGGATGGAAATTTACGGATGACTAAAGCCAACCATCTTGCGAACCTATAAACGGTGGTCCTAAGTGAGGCCCTTTGAGCACTCCTGGACCGCAGCGGGCTGCGCCCAGCATCTCCCTCTGAGCGGGACGCCTCTCAGAGCCTGCGACCTTTCGGGCCTGCGATATTCGGAGGACCGCTGGGTCCTGGGTGACTCTCCTTCGAAGCTCAACCCTTTCGCCCATTGAGAGGGAATGCCTAGACATTCGACGTGAATATTTCTTCACTGAAATCGAGGGGAAATTTTTAACAGGTATACCTTCTGTATATTTTTATAGATATATATATGTTTCTCTGTGTGTGTGGACTGATAGTAAGCATAATCTGTAATTAAGTTGTGATTGTAGTAGACTTACTAACTCACCTTGCAAATATTGAATTAGTTAATGATTAAGCATTAGTAAAGTTTGTAAATAATTAGTTGATAATTAAGTGTTGCTAAATTGTGAATGAAACCTAGACTGCTGCCAAACACATATAGTCCCTGAAATATAAACCCTTAAATGATTTTCCTTTATATGTTTCATCCGTGTAATAAGTAATAAAGTGAACCTTGCCATTGAATTCTGTTAGGTCACACCTTTATAAATCTCTATTAAAATCACTTTCTGCTAATATCTTTGACAGTGATTCTTTAAGCGGCCTCTAAATCACTCATTCGCGACACAAGGTGCTGAGGCCTCGTCCTGCTGCTCTCCATTCTCCTCTGCCCCTTTTGATGGAGAACAATTCCTGTTCCACATTTAGCGCAGAGCCTGCAATTCTGCCTGTCCTTCACACAAACTTGGCAAAATGATAAAAGCATATAGGACCCCATGTTCTTGTCTAGTTGCTAGAAAGACTCAATCCACAAAGCAATTTCATTTTGCCTATCTACAGTGCTTACATAAAAAAGCTTCTAAAATGCGTATCAGAATATAGCTTTACGGTGAATTTATGTTAGAACAGGCAAGATCAAGAGAAGACATTTACATTTGCAGAAGCAAATGGTTTGGATGCTTCTTAATTCTCAGGAAAAAAGCATTCTAGGATCACTGGAGGTTTTGGGGTCATGGCAGAGCAAGAAACTGAATCCAGACTTTCTGTGTCAGATGAGGAATATAATCAGTGGCCCTGCTTCCTCCATGGCCTGCTTTTAGAAGAACACAACGAGCTTTCCAAGCCTGCCCTTGGTATGATCAAAAATCAACACCTGGGCACAGAGGGCAATCTGAGCCTCCATCTAGCATTTCCTTCTTCTGCTGATGATTTTTTTTTCTCTTTCTTTTGATAAATGGACAGAACATGAATATGAGTTAGTTCTCTAGGTTTTCAAATATAGAGCAAGTGGCTCTGGTTACCCTCAAGGTGTCAGCACAGATATGAAACAAAGTCCTTCAGCAGTCCATCAATTAGTTGTGGAAATTGATTTTTATTTTCTCTTCTTAATGTGAAGTTTTGGCAGCAAAACACCAACAGTGTCATCCCCCAATGTAGAACAAGCAAAAAGACAAAGATTTATTGAGCTTTGCTCAGGATGTCTCTAATTATGCAAGATAATACCTCATGCATGTAAAACTTCCAGCAAAGAGACAGGGGGAAAATTGCCTTCTGCACAATGGCACCAAAGTGCTCGTTTGGGATGTAACACTGGTATAGTTGAACTTCCAATTGTTATTTAATATAATAAAATGAGGCTCTGGAAAGTAGAAGTTTGAACTGCAGTTGTTTTAATTAATTTTTTAAAAATTAACACATATTAAAGGTCTTTTGCCATAAATGAGTGTGTGCACATTTATATCCACTGACAATCCAATTCAAATGAAACTTGGAATCATAATGAGGTTTATTGGGTTTTTATGTGGACATCTACTTCCTCATACAGACAAATCGTAGTGTTGTAAAAATCCCTCCTGCGTAAAGCAAACTTAGTCCATGAACATTACTGAAATTCTCCCTTTGGTTACTACTGGGTGTGTATCCATATCACAAATCTGTTGCAGTTTTCTACAAAAGCAGCAGCCTTCCTTAGGAGGGAAAAATCACCAAAAGTCCCACAGACAACTGAGAACAAGAAAATCAAGAGATCAGGTTCATGTTTTGTGCAGCACAGATATGTCTAAAAGTTTACAGACCTCAGTGATTTTCCTAAGAGAATTGCAACCTCACATTTACTGAGTTTCAAATCCATCTCTAAAGTATAAAAAGAATAGGAAGTTCCGATGACCTAATTAAGTGCAATTCAGTTAATTTTATATGCTCAAGGCAAATCCTCATTAAAAGTATTTAAATGCCCCTGCTGTCCAAAACTTGATAAAAAAATCTTTCTAAACTACCCACATTTTTAGTATTTTTTCTAATAAAATAAATAGGAAAACACAGTAATAACTATCCAGACTCTTACACTGTGGGAAGTGATGAATCTGGGCCTCTTTTCAATTCAGATTACTCAATTTGGATTACTTATATTAAAGTCTGCTACTGTTTATCTTCTAAAGTGAATCAAGAGAAGCTATCAAGGGCCTTGCAATCTATGATCTGACCTGGGGAAAGTCCCACACAAACAAGGGTTGTGACAATATTTAAGCTGTGTTTGAAAATAGGTTCTTGGCACAGCATTAGACAGATGAAAGGTGTCTGGGAGAAGCTCTAGTCAAAAAGGTTGGTGCTGTCATGCCATTTGCTTCTTTGTTGATCTAAACAGTCTGTGACAGTGTACATACAAGAAAACCACCATTCTTTCTGAGATCCCTTTTAATCCACATTACCCCGTTTAATCAACATTACCCCGTTTCTTGGAACAATTGACGTTCACTTCTGCGTTGACTCAAGTTTCTACACAGGCGATGACTCTTAAAAACAAATTCTGCATCATCCGTAAGAAAAATGTGATTTCTAGTTCATCAGTCATAGTGGCATAGCTCTAGTCTTTATTTCAGCCCGGACCTGGAAATCTGCAGGGTTCAAGCCACAGAAGTGGAGGTCAAAGAAGTGCACTGAGGAAAGTGAATGAGCTGAGAGAGGAAAGGAAGGTGATGTTTCTGGAGAAGAGATGCTTCTGCAGTTAGCAGAGGTAACGTTCGTTTCTTTTTTGGAAAGTTTATTACTGTTCTCTGTTAGGGGGTTTAAAATCTGGAAAACCTCTTCATTTTTTGCCCTTAGCAGCTTCCAAAGTACAGGAATGTTTTTTTCATTCATGTGAAATGCACTAGGAGAGAATGCAAATTTTCCACCCTGGTAAGGACTTCACAATAGTTTTCCATGGTTTAACAGGAATTGTTTTGCAGAGGGAGAAGGAGGGTAGTTACTTGCCTTCAGCTTGAAATACAGTATTGTGCTTTATAGGAAAGAGGTCTGGAAAGATTGTGCAGGGAGTGCAAATATAATACCTGTTCCCTCAAGAAACCTCCTCCAGCGGACCTTTAACTGCTGGGATCCCTACATTGTGCTAATCACATACAGAGCTCGTTGTCTGCTGATTAACCAATGAAGCCAGCCACATTTTGGGATCTGCCTCCCCTGAAATCAGTCTCTTCCAGTAAATCAGACTGGCAGCTGAGATAAGCTAAGGCAGATCTAACAAGCCAGCCCCAGCGTTCTTTTCTGAAACCTGCTTTCTGCTTTTATCAGGCAGAGTCACGGTACCTTGAACTCCAGGATCAAGGTGCGTGCCTCATCCAGTTCTCCTCTGGCTGGAGAAAAGAACACCCGCAGTGACCATGCTTTTCTCCAAAGGATGGGTTAGGAGCTATTTTCAGATCCGGCTTTTGTCAAACTGGTCTTTTATATCTTGAAATCACCCATGCCCGAACATCACATAGAGGAGGTATTAAAAAAAAAAAAAAAAAAGGTAGTTGTGTGCAAATGGGGGGAGTAAGTAATAACTTTTGAACACTTGGTATTGGTCAAGTGAACTGAAGAACAAAACATTAAATGAAAATCATTCTAGACTATTTCTGCGTGTCCTATCTTCAATGGTAATATCTGCCTCGGTAATTCACAGAAAGTATTCACTCTGTTTAAGGGACACTGTGTGGTATGTAGGTCAGCCTCTCCAGTGATTCTTTTTCTGCGACCTTCTCAGGAGATGGCTGAGGGGTTTTTTTCCTTTCACTTTATACCTAAGAGCATGACGTTCTACAGATTCATATTCTGAAAGATGCAGTGATTCACAAATAAACGAACAAAAATGAGAGTAAAAAAATTGCTCTCTGAGATTCAAATATAAAAGCAGGAGAAAAAGCTGGCTTGTCTTTGTTTTAGCAGCACACTGACTACCATAATAAAAAGAAAAGAATAATACTGTCAGGAGGATAAAGAGACTTTTATGGGACTTCAGGAAAATTAATTGTATCAATTTAGCAGTGCTGAATACCTAGTAATGGTGAGCAGCTGAGAGTGACTCAGCATTGCATCAAGTATGCCCATTCTCTCAGGAAGTGTTTCAATTCAACATGAGAACCAGACTGTAACTTTTTTGTGATTGACAATGACTAAGAAACATGTAAGATGCTGAAGGACTGAGTCATTCTTCTTGTTTTTCTCAAAGTGATAGCAGAAGAAATAATTCAAGGAAATAACCTAGCCAGATTCTCAAACTGAAGCCAGTCATTTGAAAGACTTCAGGTGGTTTTCTAAGATCCTATGCCCCTTTTGCTGCCCCTTTTTATTTCCAGAAGGCAATTAGTTGTCGCTGGCATCCATCTCTGGAGCTCGTTCCACAGACCTGCAAGCTGTTGCTGGCTCTGGTGCCACCAGAAAAGCTTTGCCTGGCTCCGTGTTTCTATGCACAAGGTGCCACAATTCCTTGAACACTGCTGTTTCCCCAAAGTTTGTGTTTGCCCTGATAGCCAATGTCACTTTTACAAAAAAGGGGCTTGATTTTTTGCCCACTTCGAAGCCTCTGCTGTAACCAACTGCTGCACCCTCTTGTTTACGGGAATTGTTCTTTATCAGTAAAAGTCTCAACAAAAGGAATGAAAAAGCAACAATATCCTGGCTAGAAAAAAATGGGCAGAAACAATACTATAAGACAGGAACAACTTCTGCTTATTCTCTGAGCCTAGCCTGCCCACTGAGAGGTAATCCTCCTGGAAAGTCTGGTGGGACATTTCCACTCTAAGAAACTCAGCAATAAATTTAAAAAACTCACAGTTAGTTGAGTAAAAAAACCGCATGGCTGTGGTTCTGCAACCATTTCCAAATGTCATTTAATTCGTATTTCTGCAAAGATCACAACGAGAGGCGGGGCACACCAGTCACTGCAATTTGAGCTGAATCAATGGAGGTCTTGTTTGTAAAGTCTATCTTAATATCAAACATGCTGATAGGAGTTCTGAAAGCTGTATCCTCATACAAAAATTAGGATACAACATCTGAATACACTGCACCATTTATTGTATTTTCCTAAAAGAGCATCAAGCAGTCATCAAAGTAAATTTAATTGAAGAAATACATATGCACATGCATACATACTCAATTACTGGATTCAATGCAGTCTTGTAGCCATGTGAAGTACGGCACTATATCGTGGAGGAAAACCAAGCAGTTCACCTCCTGTAAGGATACTCTAGTACTCATAAACAGGAACAATTTGATTTAAAGTGACAACACAAGTACCAACGCCAGCATATTCAGGCAGGTTATAATTTAGATGACAGTAAGTCAACATAAAACCACCCAGAACTTAAAACTATTAGCACTTATTTGTGCTGTCTGCATTGAACATTGCAACTCCTTCCAATCCAGACAGCTTTAATAAGCATTTATCACTCCTTTAACCCCTGGGGAGCCACACGTTTCTCTGTTTATATGGTATTCCTAAGTAGCATACATGCTCACGCCTTAACTTCAGCCTCAAAGTCACTGTTCAAATGTGCATCTGTATTATCAGTGGTCACAGGTCTCCTGTTTGCAGAGTCAGGACTATCCTCTGGGCAGATATAGACCGCAGTGAGCTGAGGTTCAGGTGGCAAAGCAGCAATTCCTTCTTTGCTGCAAATTGCTCCCTTACAACCAATGCAACAAAACTTATTAGGATATGTAGAACTTACCAGAATATTTCTAGATTTTCTTTCATGTCCCTTGAACCATTGAGTTTTCTTTTTACTGGCCTTTCTCACTTTTAGGTAATTTGCATGCTAGTTTTGAATGTGCTGCAAAGAGCAGGCTCCGTTTTTCTGCATCCAACCTTCTGGATTCATAACAACTATGCCAGATATGTAAAAAAACGGTAAAAGGAGTATTCTAGGGGTTTTTTTCCCTCTGCTTTTCTCTGGTTGCACAGCCATATCTGTTCTTTGTCCTGGATATTCACATCATTATTGTCTTTTCAGCATCAATACATAGTCTTTCTGTCATAGGGTCCCTGACTGTGCCTCCTCTGCTCTCCCTTCTTCTGAAGTCCTAGGACTGCCAGAGCACCTAGATACAGAGATCTAGTTAGAGGGAAACACAGGTTCCTGTAGTCCTAAAATAATCCAGTGAAGGAAAAAAAAAAAAGGATAGCTGAAGGCCAACCAGGACCATGTAATGTATCTCTAACTGTCAGGGTTTTTTTATGCTTGTGTGGCTGCTCTATCTCATACTTGGAAAAGTTGTCACATGCTGTCAGCACCGGCTGATCTCCAGTTGGTGTTTCCAAGAGCAGCCCTTTCAAGTCACTCCTAATGAACTCAGAGGCAGAGACATTTTCCCTAATAGAGTTGCACTCTCCTTTGTCATATGTTCCTTTCTGGAGAGGTAAAACAAGTCAAAATTGGTATCCCATACTTCACACCTGCAGACACGCTGACTGAAAAGGTCTCTTGAAACACAAGGAGGTGAAACAATGAAGATGCTCCACTACTGCTGCCTGTAAGCTCATTGGCAAGCAATTCTGATCCTCTCCTATGACGAATTGTTAGTCAGATCACTGGTAATCGTTCTTGAGCTGCACTGATCCATATGAGTCATATCTCTGTCAGCACAGCTACTCTCGTAACTGAGAATGGTGCCCATTCCTGATGCAGCGACAAGCCACACACCACAGTTGATTTTCACATCTCTCACATGCACACCTCGCTTTTCATACTAAGTGTGTCCATTTTGGTGTTCCACAGTGCAGCTCCAAGCTAATGAGCGTAGCAGGGCACTGTTGTGTACATATCCCTGTATATAGCAAGTAAACACAGGCAATAAGCTCTGCGGCCAGATCTCCCGTTCTTTTATCACATACTTGGTTTCACCCAAATTTGCCATCTTCAAAATCCTTGATTTTTGCCAACCCATCTCTTCAGTGCTGCAAGCAGATGGGACGAATTCATCCCACGAGTCACTCCAGAGCCTTAGTGTGCACAGACCCCAAGCTCACTGCAAGCTCAATTTCCCATGTTGTTTATGGTGATCGGAGATTACTGAGTCACAACTAGTTTTTTTCACCGTTTGCCCCTCAGCATGGTGGTTTGCTATAAATTAAATTTATTCCAGGTCCTGAAGTGAACTGCACTGAGATTTTCCAGCCCTCAGTGTCTTCAGATGTTGAGAAGGGGTCTCTCTGGAGATCTTCACATGATTCTAACACAAGTTGAAGGTGTCTCTATCACAAAAAAAAATTCCCATTTCCCTGCCATTGGGTCTGCAAATGGTCTGACGTTTATAAGGACCATTTCCTCACTTTGATCATGAACTGTGTAACAGTAGCATGAAGCTGTTAACCCCTTCATTAATAACTCTTTCTTGAGGTGTTGCATGTCACATAGTCACTCCCAGACTGGACAGTAATAGCTGATATCTTTGAAGGAACACCAAATTTCTATTTATTTCCCCCTTTTAACCCTACATAAAAGCTGATCTGATCCAGTCTGACCTTTTCCTTCATCTGTAGGTTTTGAATCTCCTACATTAAACTACTTACCCATTCACTCCTGTCTTCCTATGGCAGTCACCTCTCCTAAATTTATTGTTTCTAGATTCAGCACAGCAGGATCAGTTAAAATTGAGACATATTTTGGGCCTATCAATGCACAGTCTTATCAAAAGTTATCTTGATGCATATAGAGATCTGTACAGCAATTCTGCTTTGTACTAATGTTTTGCAACAGGATGTACTGGCCCGTTATGATCGCAATAAGAAAAGCACTCAGACTCTGGAAGGTATCATTTAAAATGCTACTTATTAGAGCTAACACTATAAGGGGAGGATAGCATAGACAATCTTACATCCTTTTAGATGGTGGGGGCCCCAGGTGGTGCAGCATCGAACAGGCTCCGATGTATGTGTAGGAAAGCTGGGCAGACCCCATCCATAGAAGAGATTCCACCATTTCAGTCATTTGAGCTATTACAGGCTTTTCTTACAAGAAAACAGCTCTATTCATCATTTCTACAGTCAAACAGAAATGATGGTCCCGTGAGAACTTCTCGCTGCACTGTTGGATAAAGGTGAGGCCACGCAGGGGGTGTAATCACAGGTACCGAGGGGGAGCTGCCTGCAGGCTCCTCCGTTGCAGTGAGCTGGTGGGGTCTGTCCTGCAGCCAAAGGGTTTGTGCAGCACGACACAGGCAGCTTAGTGCAGCACAGCACAGGTCTGTGCCTGCTTAAGATAACTGTTACGTGGATCACTCACTCCTCAATGTACAATGGTCTCCCGGTCAGGATCACTACAGCTACCTCTTGCCTCACCTTTCACTTGGGGATTTCAAAAGGGCAAGTTCCTTTTCACAGTAAACCATATAACTGGTTGTATAACTATGCACCAGAGACAAATGGTACTCTGGAAATACACTGATTACAAGCCAGCTAAAAAGACTGTTAAGTGATGCTGCTTCTTTCTTCCCACGTGTGCATTTGCAAATATTTGGAGTATCCATAGGTCCCGGTTTCCACTGCTTGATCACTAAATTTCTTTTCAGGAAAAAAAAGTGATTTCACATCCTCAAACTGCGCAATACTGGCTAACAAAAAAAAAAAAAACAAACAAAACCAAACAAATAACTTATTAAGACTCTGGAAATAACAACTTCCTAGGTCAGAAAGAACTTAATTTTCTTCTCCCTGCATCAAAGACAATAATGTAATGTAGGACTTAACAATTAGATAAGTATACAATCTGTAATATCACATTTCACAAAGGTGTCACTTCTTCATAGGCTCCAAATTAATTACAATGCATAAGTAATTTGCTAGGGAATTAGAGAAGATATCTGGTGGTGGTTACAAGCACAAGCAAAGCCATTTGGATGAGAGTGAATTGGTAGAGGTTGAGATTAATCAGATAAGTAAGCACAGAAAGTACATGGTTGGTGTTGGTTACACAGAGTTGATAGGGAAAAAAGAAACACATTTTAGAAACAAATTGTGCCATTTAAGAAATGACACGATACTCAAACGCAGTGGGAGACGCATGAATACAAGTGAGAAAATGTTCAGAAAGGGTTTAATCTGAGCCATTAAACCCATAAGCAAACTTGAGTCAGCTGCAGAAGGAATGCCCTGGGTAGTGCAGGAGTGAAATCCTCACATCGCCAACCAGCACCTGCAATGTTTTGTTAAGAACAAGCACACCAACAGGAAATGGCACGCACAGAGTACTTGCAGAAAAGTACTGAAATGGCTCGCACAGCCTTTTCCATACTTGCTGAAGATTGTGCAGCATCATGGACTGTTATCTGCCCCTTTTGCAGTAAAAAAAAATGCATTCACATTCCAAGTAGCACTGCACAAGAGAGACAGCAGTTAAGCAAAAGCCCATTCTCTGTTCTCTGATGGATGAGTCAGTGCAGGTGATGCTGGCAATCTGAAGAAAATACATGACTATGTGACACCCCTGTGGCCCTTGGAGAAGCACTGCAAGGAACTCAGTCAAGGAGTGCAAGAAGCATTCACCACATGCTGACAGAAAGACATTCACAGGAACAAACTAAGAAATGATGTCAAGGGCCTTCCCAGAGGCAGTGCAACTGCCAAAAAATGATGAGAAGAATGAGAAACAACTAAAACATCGTAATGCCTTTTTGATCAGAGATATGAATAATTCACCTTTCTGTCCTCCCTCCCTATCCTTTTCAGACAATGTCCCCAGCTACAGCACCTCACGCTTTCCTTCTTCACCCACAGACCTTGTTTTTTCTCATACTGACCTAACATGTTTCATTTTCTCTGGCAGAGATTTTTTTTGTCCTGCACACACTTAATGTACACAAATGAAGCCCTAATGTACATAGGTTGGAGGCTGTTATAACAGAATACTTGCTGATGCCTCTCCCTCGGCACACCCCCACAGAAAGCAGGTGGATTTAGTCTGACTCAAATCTTTTTTTCATCAGCCCATGACCAAAGCACAGAACTGAATAATTTTTTGGACTTAAAAGCAATTTTATTTTCCCATCTTTCTCAAACTCAAAGTAAATAAAAAAAAACCCAGAACCATTCTTGTTCAAACTTTCCAAATAAAATTACATTTGGACGGAAACGACATCTGGAATGGAGAAAAGTTTCTGAATGTTATTAGCCATTAAAAGCAGGATATTAGAATACAAACATGATGTAACCTCAGCACTGTGACCATAAGAAGTTATTCTGGCACCTAGAACAAGATGGCATCAACCTTTCACATCTTTAACTGCATGTGCACATATGTATGAGTTTCTGTCTCTCATCCCACTCTGTCCAGAGTCTTGATTGCTCAGAAGGAATCTATCAGTTACTACGTATATAATATATGCATAGGCAAGTACCACGGCAATTTGTCCATCTGACACACTCAGTGTGACATATCCCATGTAATTGCCCATATTAGCCTGTGACCAGCAGTCTCCCCCGAGCTGGGGTGGGTACAGTGAGACAGTCATTCTGGGGAAGTTGGAGGAGCTTCTGGCAGAACCCCTCTGCCCCCACATCCTGGCAGCAGCCTCTTCTTCCTTCCCTCATCCCCCTCCTTCCTGCAGGCCTAGGAATAAGGAATATCTTCCTGCGGCATGAGGACAGCTGGCAAGGCAAAGCCAACCGCAGGGAAGAAGAGCGAGGCTGGCAGTATATATCCATGTGTGTGCATCTGCACTCTGCTTGGGGTCACTGCTGGCAGGCAGCAGACCATGGAGATCAGAGGGCACTGCAAGATTTATCTTGCCTTTTTGCCATTTTGTGCTACCCTTTCCGCTCTTGTCCCTGCAAACCATGAATTCTTCAGCCAAAACTGAACTTCAGCCTCCTCTGTGGTGAAACATGGATTGGATAGCAGTGTACAGCAACTATTGAAAAAAATTGAAGAGGGATGCGGAGAAGAATAGAATGACAATCTCTGCAACCGGGCTGGTTCTGGTAAGCAGAGAGTGCTTTCTCGTGCCTATATGTTTTTCATTAACAATGATATCATTAGATTTGTATTCATTTTTTGGACTTGTAATAGGGGAATTCTCAAAGGAACTTTTCCAATTCATATTCTGTCTTCTGTCTTCTCAAAAGAAATGAAACTTTCACATGGTTGCCACCTTCTTTTTCTTCCAATACAGAATGAATCAGTAATAACATTAAATTCAGTAAAAACACCTTTAAGAGGTCTGCCGAAGAGCACGTTCAGCACTTGCATGTTTTGGCTCCCAGGATAGTTTTGCCCTGACTCACTCATGTTCTGAGAACAAACTGGGGAGTTAAATTTATTATGCAATTCCTTTCTTCTTATACGAGTAATTCTTAAAGGCTTTAATAACAAGCAGTTATGGATCATTTCCCCCTGAATAACTTGTTTTCTTTATCCTTGATAAACCTATTTTTTTTTTTCACTGCACCAGCTGATTGCACCTCCTGTTAAAATGAGTCACAGTGAAGCCTTGTCAGCCCAGCCACAGCCTGGCGCACTGTCTGGTGTCATGCAGGAGAGCTGAAGAAGCCCGGTTAATGTGTGGCGGCGCAATACGTCTGCATGGAAAATGTGTTAACCTGTTGTTTCCAGTGCCTTGAGGGGGATGGCTTGTGTAGAGTTAGGAGGGGAAAGTAGACAGGGAAAGCCAAAAAATCCTTCTGGAAAATAAGAACTAGACTTATTTCCAATATTCTTATATGTAAAGATAATTTTAAATGCCCCCATCACCAAAATATAACTAAAATACAACAGAAGTTAAAGACTTCCACTGTCAATGATAGGCACAACAGCCAGCCTTTTAAGCAGGCCTTGCCATTCAATTTTTCTGAATATACAGCTTCCTTTCACATGGTATGTGAAGCAGAAATTTAAATCAAGGAAATTCTATTAAAGAAAGACCCCATTTGTTCAAAAGATCTAGTTACCCTAATGCCAATTGGCTTTCTTACCATCTAATGCCCTAAATTCCAATCTATTCAGTATATGTCTTGTACAGAATATAAAGTTCTGTCACAAAGTTTGCCTTCTGCAAATCACAATCATTAGACAAGAGAGTGGTTTATTTGCAAAATAATTACAGTTTTGAAGAAAGGAGACATAACAGACCCATGTAGTTCCCCTGCGTCGTCACTGATCAGGCTTAGGATGCCCGGTGTATTTTTTCAGTGATTTTTTTTTTTTGGTCATTTTACTGTTGATGTCAGTAAAGTATTAAAAGAGGGCATATTGTTAGGAAACATATTTTAAAAGACTTTTCTGCTGCTTTTGTGAAAAAGATGGCTGGCATTTTACATGCAGTTCTAAGTATAGGAGAAGGCAGCGTCAAGAATTTCTGGCTGCACTTTATTTGACTGTCCTCCACAGATAAGGAGACTCTTAATTCTTAGTAGGCCCGGATGGAGCAGCTGATGGAGCTTAGAGTGCTGCAGACAAAGGGAGAATTGCTTACGGATGAAACAAGGAGTCAAGGTGAAACTGAATCCCTTTCTCCTTGCCATCCCAGGCATTTGTGATCCTGGTGGCTGCAGCTCTTGGTATGAAATGCTAGAAAGTACCTTGTCTGCATTTCCCGCCCTCACCCCACCCCCCGTCTCTTTAATAAAAGTCTTGCTGAAAGCTGCAAGAGACAAAGAGAGGCTCCGTTTCAGGGATGGGGGTGGAATCTCCAGGGTTTTTTTGCATGTGAGCATGACAGATGGAAAATGTTTCTGAGGGAAGTCTGCACAAGTGGCGGCCAAGAACTCCATGTGTAAATGCACTTGGCAAACGCAAGAGAAAAAACCACCTCGGCCTCCTGCTTAAGAACTGCCTTATTCCATACCTCTCCGAGCACATGACGTCTCTTTATTTTGACAACATCTCATGGCAAGCCCAAGTCTCACAATTCGATCAGCGCAGGGTACACCTGAGCCCCAGGGGTAGCTCACTGCAGACCGCACCTGACTGCCAGATCTGATTCCACACTTCCACCAGCCCAGGAGGTACATTGAAATATAATAAGTCATAATTTCTTATTCCATTATTCAGTACTTACAATGTGCTAGCAGGATCACGACCTGGATATACATACTCTGTTATTTTCCAGTCTGAAATATTAGTTCCAGGGCCTCACGTTTCCTTCTTAACCAAAACCTAACCAAAGACATGGCTGTCTTGATGATTTCTTGATAAGCTCAAAATTGCATTCAATATTGATAAGTCAAACTTCAGCCAGGATAAATAACTGTTGTTTTGTTTAAAGCTACCTCATCACGTAGTGTCACAAAGCAAATGTACCATGTTATCATAGTCGCACGTGAGATTCTGATGTCTGAATTGCTAAAGCATGAGGCTATTGTTTCTCCAGAATATCAATCACAGAGTAATTAGTGGTTTTCTTCTCATCTCCTAGTTGCCATTACAATGGCCAAGCCACCTTCTTCACTCTTTATTTGCTGTCTTCCTTCTTCTTGCTGTTGGTTGATGAAAGGGACCCTCTCCTCTTCTTTCATGTCCCAGTTATGAAGATATAAAAATGCCAGGTAGATTTCATCTCCAGCTTCCCATTTTTTTGTGCCTGGCTTCACAGTTGGAGGTTTCATGACTTCTATTCCTTTTTCCTCCAATTTTACCAGAAAAAAAAAAAAATACTCATCTCAAATTCACCCTTTGACAGACAGCACACGTGTAGTCTACGGGCAGTCAAGAGTAAAGCTGAAAACAGCCCTTACTGGTTATGGTCACTAAATAATCACAAAAAAAGTTTCAGAAAAATCCCAAATGCCTGGTTTGTCACTGTACGCTAAGACAATTCTTTCATCTGACTCTGAGCAGCAGGTCAGAAATCCAGTTTTAATTAGACAGACTTGCTGTTCTTCACAAAAGTATCCTTTAATGGTTATCTCTGGGATAGATGCATGAAAGTGGTTTTAGCTATGCCTCATCTACATTTGTTCTTTCGTGACTCTTCCACTCAAAATAATTGTATTGGCATCTAGCAAATCCAAGAGAGGATACGCTGAAGAAGTTGGATGGAGCATGAGAAATTATTATCCTACATCCAATTTCCCATAATAGCTCCAAGGGCAGGCCAAGGAATAATGTCCAAAAAACTACCATAACTTACAGAAAGCGCAAGACATCTTGATAAGAGATGCCCATTTTGATAATAAAATAGATCACGAATATTTCTGTAGAAAAATATTTCCCATGTAATATCTCTTCAAGAGAAAATATTCTACTTAAATTTTCAATATTTTTTTGAAAACCAGGTTTGTTTCCTTGCCTTGGTAAGAAATCCTAGTGGTGGGACATTTATTTTCAGCAGTTAAGTTACATTACATAGAAATCTAAGCATGGTCATTCTGGATAAAATCAAAGATATGTATAGCCCCAGATCTTGTTCTGACAGGGGTCAAGAGCAGGTATTGAGGGAAAAGTTTAAGAACAGAGGGAACATTCAGGACTACATCTTAAGAATATTCTCCCCATTTTTACCAGTTTGTAACTCAAGGATTTCCTGAACCAGAAGTTGTGTCTTTGTGTTTAACACTCCTACAGGTATTTTTATCCCATGAATGCATCCAGTTGCTTTTGAAGTCCAGCAGTTGATTTTGAACCCAAAATTATATCAAAGCTGAACTTTGATTATATCAAAAGCTTTGAACCCAAAATTATATCAAAATTATATCAAAATCCTGTTCATATACATGCAACTAAAAAACATATCAAAGTAAGTAAAACATATGAGCTGCTTCTACAAAATATGTGCATAAACTAAAATTAAAATGCAAAAATGCATATCAGAGATGCTGGAAGAGAAAATTGTACAAGACAGCCAATTCTAATTATCAGTGTAATGGTTCCTTATCCAACCTTGGATACTACTAGCAAACTATATTCTCCAAAAGAGACACTCTTTTGTAATGTACAATCACACAAGAGATGTGTTTTTAATTACCAGGAGACAAAAGGACCTCAGTTTTACATCTTGCCTGAAAACAAGCACACATAATTATGCTGAGATAATTATTCATTATGGACTCAGCAATCTGACACCTACTGATTCACCCACATCATTTTATTGTAGTGCCCACATTTTCCTTTGAGATGCCAATGTACAGGCTTGATTTCAACTTCATTAAGGCGATGGGAATGTTTAAGATAACTTTAAAGAGGGATACAGCAGGACTTGCATTTTAATCAAGCTCAGGGTTTAGTCAGAAACATCCCAAAATAAGTAAGGGTGGGAATTAAGCATTACCTCACTGGAAATACCCATGTCCATGTATTTATTCCATGGTACATGGTAAAAACAAGGTTCCAAGGTGCAAGAAGACCCACGGGGTCTTGTTGGTGCTTCTGAAGCTTTACTCTGTGTAACTGATTTGCTTGTCCACATCCTCTGTCCTGTTTATTTTGAAAGATGTGTCAAGACCAGAGCCCCAGGGGACATGGCTGCAGATCTGGCAGTGATCCCTGGAATGGCCACTGGTGCACAAGGGAAGGAAAACAGTGACTGGCCAGGAAATTAGAGTTGTTTTTATTAGCACTTTATTCACCCCAATCCACCAAGCAGTTCTTCTCATACGGATTTAATTACAAGCTCAAAACCAATTGGGGGAAAGTGTTAGACTTCGTTTCTTTAACTCATATCTGGGAAACAACCAGACACCTCAGGAAAGTTATTTATTATTGGTACTAAGTGTTAGCAGAGTTTTGCTCACATCACCAAAACACCAGATGTGTGTAATTTTTAAGTGAACAGTCTATAAGCACATCAGTACACAAGGTTACAATTCCCCTCCTGTGAGCATATTTGGAAATTACCCTCAGCAAATGAAATATCCATGGAAAACTTATCCTGAAATTTAGTAAGCAAACGGACTGTCAGTCCCATTTTAAACTGGAATAAGTACTACCAAGTTGTATTTGTTTGTACAATTCAGCCAGAAGTTCTCCAGTCTCCCTCTCAGCAGAATGAAGAGGGAGCAGCAAAACATGGTGTGGTTTTATTCATGCCAGGATGGAGATGTACACTAAAAGACATTAGGCCTGGACAGCTGTACATATGTTATCTCCACTAGTGATCAATGTATAAATTGAAGTAATCTTCCTGTAAGTGCCTGTATTGAATAGCGCTTTCTATTTCACATGCACTCCTGTGCATCTAAAAAATGCTGTTATTATTAACTCAGATTGTGTTTTAAATAGCTGTGTTGCAAAACATCTTTCCTAGTTCACACAGATTTCATTAGGCTTCTTTTGCAAATCCAGTAGTGGACAATACATATTTTTAAAGGCCAGGAATGCTTTTCCTTCCCAGATCACTGAAACAAAACAACGTTTTGCTGACCTTGGAGAATATAACATTCAAGGAAACCTTCATGTCTCTGTTGAAGAGGAAGAAAAAACCAAGATAACCCTGGAATTTAACCATATTACTAGATAAAAGATGCAATGACTCACAGACTAATACTAGGAAAGCACAAACATCCCTGCATAGTGCTAAACTCAATTTATTGTATCTTAGCTACTTCATTCCCAAAATACATTTCCTTTTCCCTGAGATAAGAAGAACTTTGCTTTCCTCTCTTATTCTCTAATGGCAATGTCTGTCAATACACTGTGCCCTTGTGATTATTCATTATAAGACGACAAAAAAATTGGCATGCGATAGAACCAGAAAATATAGCTTAGTGCAACATTTTAGAGATTAATTTATTACTCTGCAAAGCAAATGCCCATTTGTTTCTGTCATTATGATTGCAAACTAATTTTTACAGTACAACTTCATTAGCAATTATTCACACACAATATATTTAGGCATAAGCTAAGGTCCAGGTTGCAGTAGCCCCCCAGGTGTCACTATCAGATTTTACAAGCTCACCATCCCACATCCTGTGGCATGGCTGTGGTCACGTAGCTACTCAGCCCTCTTCAGGCTCAGGTCCATCCACACACTTTGATTTGCACAAAAGTGAAAATGTGTCATATAAAATAGATTTCATGTTTGGCAGGTGAATTTTGACACCTGAAATAGTAACTCTGTTAGATTGTTAGAAAAAGATGGAGCTGGAGATAAGGATGGCCTCGCTAAACACCTATTTCTAATTAGGTTTGTTCTTCTAAATTGGTCTATGAAATACTGAAAGAATATTGTAAGTCTGGACAGAAGAAAGCAAGGTGTAAGTTTAAAACTCATTAATACTAATTATCAAGTAAGTTTCCTAACAAAGTCACATCCTTAGCAGTTTTACACTTGAAAACTTTTCTTGCTTTGATAGAAACATGAAAAGGGACACTTAACAGGGATTTCTTCTTTGCTTTTGGTCTCTCTACATATCTTGTCTGTATTCCCAAGTCATTAAATTTATGAATGCTTATGAAACCTACATCCATTGCTTAAAACTTTAGGCACTTATTTCGAATCTAAACTGTTTTACTGACACATTATGATCAGAGTCACGATGTTATTAAATACTAACTTCGCAAAAAGCAGACTCACTTTAGCAATGTATTGTTAGGAGATTTGAAACTAAAACTTCCCTACCACCTAGTATAAACATCTAGTTAAACATTTTAAGTAACAAATCAATAATTTTTAAGGTAGTTGCCTTTATTATTCCCTAAACAGGAATCAGGCGTAAGATTATTTCACTAACTTTACATATCTATCATGTAGACGCGTATGTCTGAATAAGTGTCCCTGGGCTCCCCTCAATAGATAAAGGCACTCTTGGAGTGATTCAGGCCATATTGTCTAAAATAAATCTTAAGAATTGTGCTCTAGAAATGCCTGTTTCTCCCAATGAAAATACAGAAAGCTGAGAGGAACCAACTCATGTGTAGACGTTGCACCATAGACCTCTAAGTGAAATGACCCCAACATGAATCTCTTCATACTGCCAGCATTGAGCCGGAGCAGGTTGTGTGCTTGTGTCCCTTATTTTAATTGTGACCTGATGTCTCTGAGACAATGGAGATGCCACCGTTCTGCACGTTTCTGCTTTCTCGCGCAGCAAGCACATCACTTAAGCCCCTACTCAGAGGGGTGGGAGGCAATGTCGTCGTTGCTCTGCTAGCCTGGCTTAATGGTGGTGGCCAGGGAAGGCTGTTGCTAAGAGCAGTCCTTGCACATTTTTTTTTTAAAAGGCAGCAGCCATTTGAAAGCTTGGTAAAAAGAAAGGCAGAAATGGATGTGTATTTCATTTAGATGGTCTGTTTGGTGATTTTTTTTTTTTTTTAACTTTTGTAACTATGTCTGTAGGTAACAGTGAGGGATTTCAGTGAGCACCACTTGGTACAGTGTTGGAGAGACAGAGCTCCACCTCTCTGTCTTACTCTGCTCTCAGTGAGATGCTCCTGAATTGCAAATGGTGCAAAAATGCCACAGAGTTTTCTCTCAGGAGAATCTCGGTCTAGGGGAGGCTTTATAAGGAGGATCTTTGTGGCTGCCACACCATGAGTGTGAGAAAGGACCATACTGGATTGGGGAAAAGAAGAAAAACTCCCATAATCCCAATATAATGGGTGACCATAGAACTATCTGTTCTCACCTGCACTGAGATGGGAGCAGCAGACCTAGAAACTGAGATGAGGGTCATGCAGTCTCCTGTTTAGTAAACTAAGAAACTCAGGGTAGCAAAGAACCCAGCCCACATATCATCCCTATATGTTTGTATTTAGTGCTGATGAAAACAGGAATGTGTTTTTAACATTGTCATTGTACATCAGATACTTTACAAGGCTCTGAGTTAATTGCGGAGACTTTTCTTGCCTATAGTAGTAGTTAAATATCTATAATTACTCTTTAACCAAGTATTTGATCTTTCAATGGCTTCTTCACATAAATGAAAAAATTGAGCTTCTTTGTTAACCTTACTCCAGTTATTGGGGTTGCCTGCATTGTAAGCTGCCAACTTTTCTTCAAGGGTTTGCCAAAGCTGAGGTTTTTAACAGCACTCAACTACCTAACATGCCAGCAAGAGAAGCACCAAAAAAATTCAAACCACATTCGGAAGTATTTACCCTGACTTTAGATTCAGCCTTTGCAAAACATCCAGTCCTCAAATAATTGGAGAGAAGGATATAAGGTTTAATTATATGAAAACACCATCCAAAGCTATTAATTCACCCCTTTTCTGGAAATATCCCAGATGAACACAGAAAATCAAATCTCCCCAGCAATTCAGGAAGAGAAAAAAAAAAAAAAAAAAAAGAAGCCCATAAGCAAACAAGTCAATACATACAGCCTATTTTCCTTGCATAGTGTGCTGCACTTTATAATGACAGAGATATGTTTAGTACCCAGTAGGCATGTCAAATAGTTACCATAACCAGTTCATAAGACATTTGAGATTCACCGTATCTGGCTGTGGCCAGCTTCTTTCAAATTAGATTAGTCCAACCTAATTTTCTATTAATGTTATGTACAGTTATTTGAGGTGGAAGGCTATCAACTCAGGGCAGGCAAACAAGACTCAGAGCTTCAATCCTCTTGAAGAGCATGTATAAGTTATGTCCTTTCCCCGCCATGTGTCATTCCTACACCCAGCGTATAAATATCACCCTGAGTGACGTGAGTGAATGTGTAAATGTGCAGTAAGTTTGGGGATATTAAAGCAGCCCCAACCTACCATCCCAGGGAAATCTGTGCGTCTGTGACTAAATGGGTATTTATCATTTCCTGAGCTCCATGCTGGCAGCCAGCCAGCAGAGTGTGTATGTTGAAATTAGAATAGATTGGGAGGCAGGACTTTGTTCCAAATTGATCTGGATGACGATAGCAATTCTGAAAGCAGCTCCACTTTTTTAAAGGTTCATTGTGTGCTTCTAAAAAGGAGGGGAGAGAAACATTTAGGAAAATAACAGGAAGGAAATCTAAGGCCAGGATATCTACTTTATTATTATTATTATTTGATTCTCTTACAGCATTGTTTTGTTATCATCAACATAAGAGCTAGAGCTTGCTAACGTCACATGCAGAAATGCATGGAGCAGAAATGAAGAAAATGCTATTTCTAGTCATCTATTTATTCTTTAGTAATTTTTCCTACTGCAAGTGCTTGCACTGTAAAGACCAAAATGTTTTATCAATTGTATCAATTTCAGCAAGGAAAAAAAATATTAATTACTGTTAATAGGAGTAATCCAGTTCTGTCATGTGGTTGATACATCTTTACCTGTCAGTTTACTGTTGAGTTTTACTCTACTTTTCCAAATGGTAGGTGAACATACAACCACAGCTTAGCCTATTTTTTCCTGTAACATTCAATATCTGCTGTATATAACAAGATATTTTAGTAAATGTATGTGCTATTTTTTGTTGTTTGCACTCTTCCGTAAAATGATTTGTGAAGTGGTAAGTCAAAAACAATAAAGATGTCAAGCATCAGCATTAATTTCATTAGCTTACTAGAAGCACTGGTAATTTCTTATGCTTTGAACACTCGCCAGAAAGATAGACCAGGCACACAGTTCACCAGGCATCAGAGTATTCAGGGTGTAACTGCTTAAAAACAAGATCTGATACAATGGAAAAAATATAACTCCTGAGATGACATACTTTTAATAATTACAGCAGGAACTGACCTTGTGGCACTATTTTTTCATTCCGTATGACTCAGTATAGGAGATGAGATAAAACTAACTGGAGTAATTCTGTTTTCACCAAGTGCCAGAACTCTCTGTATACGGTCCTCAATGTTATTCCCAAATTGCTATCTTTACATTGCCTAGACAATCATCGACCCAGCTCCATGTTGCAAGAGATATGATGGAAAGAGGATAGCTGCTACTATGCATGTTAAATACACAGATTTACACCTCAGATTTGACCACCAATAAGAATATAGTTCATGGTGTATCTGAGCCATTCCCCAAGGACATTTCGAGAACTAGATTGCCACCTATGACTAGCTGATTTGAACATATGCTTGCCATAAGTAACATAGTTCACTTAGTGACATCTTTGACCGTCCTTTGATATGACTCATGTTGAGTTATATCTTTCTTCAAACATATGTAACTTCTGTAGTCCTGGGTTCTAGTTTTAAAGTACGTGTTCAGTGTTTTTAACGTATAACCTTCAGCCATGTAATTTCCATGGTATCAGAGAAAAAGAAAAATTGGGGAAAGCTCTGTTCTCTTTACATCAATAAAATTCAGTGCCTTAGTAAGTAGCTATTTCCATGACCCTTTAATATCATCAATGAGCACTGAAAAATTTCTTAGTCAAAAGAATAGGGTGCTTCATTTCCTTCTCCTTCAGAGCACCACAGAGCAAGGTTTTCACATTTAAAGCTATGCAAGGCTTCCTCTAAACCTTTGGAACAATAACATCAGGACTTAAGCAATTCAAAGGAAATAGCTTCCTCAAAACTGGAATCCTCTTTAGCATGGGCAGCTGCCTCTCAGTGGAGCGCGGCTTCCCGTCCTCCTTTCAGCACACAAATGCTCATTGCCTTTGATCTGGCTCCCCTTGCAGCTGCTCAGCAGCATATCTAGGAGCTCCATAAGGATGTGATACAGCTCTGAGCTGTATTAGTGCCTGGCCTGACTTGTCCCAGCTTCCAGAAATGACCTGGCTAGTCTGAAAGCAACAGTGCAGCAGAGCACAATATCCCTTTTCTCTGTCCTTCATGCGTCCATGCTAAGCCATAAATCTCAATGGAGCTCTGACTTAGCCAAGATCCTCAGAAGGGGAATTTCTTACGGTCCAGAAAGAAACACAAAATGGCGTTGAGGAAACATCACAGCCTCTTCTGTACACAAAAAAAAACCCAAGAGAGCAGTGTACTAAACAGATGCTTAACACAGATTCCCGTGGAGTCAAGGAAGGCAGAATCAAACTGCCTGGCATGTGATGTGCTCTAAAGCTTTGCGGTGTTGTAGTTAGGATATTTTAAAATAGAGATTTGCAGGTAGGCAACTAACTACCCATTACTGAATGCCAGCTAGGCTGTTTCAACCCTCACTTCTCACAGATACACTGTTCCCTGCATACTGCAAATGGAGTCCCTTTTCTTCTCCTGTTCTGTGACCTCGGGCCATATTGGCTTACTGTGTAATGCCATGGAAAGAGAAGGGGAGAGGAAAAAAGGCTTTGGATAGCAAAATCTTCTCTCATGAGCCATTGAGCTCTCTTTACAACCAAATACCTGAATGGCATATACACATTTTCAGTAATCCATCCCATCTTTTTTTAAGAAGTTCTTTGTAGGAACCTGATCAACATGAATGGTGCCAAAACATTCATTGCACTCTGGAAGGACTTGGTGGGCACCACATCACACTCCCAATGGTGAATAATGAGTTACTGATAATGACAGGTGTGTACCTTTCTCCCTTGATTGTTAACAAGACAACAGCGTTAACTTTAGTCTCTGTAAGCTAAAATTTCCCATTTACTGCTGATAAAGGGAATATGCAGAAGACATAGCACAACAGGTAAGCAGTATCCTACTGTTAAGTTAGAGCTGAACAGTAATACTGACAGTGCCTTCAGCCTAGCAGCCTTCTTCGGTGAGCTGGCCTGGCTTCCTTCTGTTCTCTCTCAGGTAAAGAGCATCAAGCATAGTTTTAGCTTTCTTGAAAACAACATTTGCATTCCAGTACCTGTTACACTTTTACTAAGCACGTTTAAGAACTTCTCAGTCAATTTTTAGAAGCGGTCTCTGAAGTTTTAGGGGGCATGATTTTGTTGCAGACACCAGGAAGAAACCTAGGAGGGGAATACTTCCAAAGTATATTTTGTTTGTTGTCTGTTGCTGTCTGGTTGCCGAAAGAAACAAGGATTATGTGATGCCAACGTCTATCTATTAGTTCCTTTAATAACTTCTGAATCCACAGCTGATTTTCTACCATCTTTGGTGGATGGCAAAATATCCCTAATTTATTAAATTCTCAGAAAGTGAGTGGAGGCTGAGAAAATCAATGACAACCTCACTGAGGAAATAAAATAAGAACTTATACTTCATCATCACAGATACTATCTATGAGCTCAACTTCAACACGCAAACCCATAAGAAACCAGGTTTGAGTAGTACTGCTGCTCACCAATTTAACCTCAAAGGTATAAGAGAAATCTACATTTTTATGTACAAAATAACATCTGTAGAAAGGGGAGGATTGTCTCACTTAGCTCCGCATAAGCTTTTTGTGTTTGTTTGAAGTAACTGAACAGCAGAATACAAACTGTGCTGTGTTATGTAGCTTCTGCATGACTTTGGCTTTCATTAAGAAAATTTCAAGCAACCCTAAAATCACTTTAGTAACATATCAGCTAGGTGATTTCTGAGTACCTATATGTATCTTAAGTTGCTGTTCCGGACTTTCAACAACAAAATATATACCCAGTGGAAGAGCTGGAGTAAAATGCAAAATAAAAGATAGCAACCAATTAAACTTGGCAAACAATCCCTAGCAAATGAACCCTTAAATGAATATTACCTCTTTTTTCTGTACTCAACTGCCCATGGGCACACCGAAGTTTTCATTCAGTATTCAAAATTATTTTAATTATCTTTTTTGAATAATCTGTAGCATACAGTGGTTTCTTGTGGGTATTGAATATCCAAAACCTAAACTGTACTCATACTTCTATTGCACAAATGAGCCACATGCTTGCGTACCCCATTCTCCTCCCTTGAGAATTATCTCACTGCAATCACCACCACGGTACCTGCTGAGTGGATATATGTATTTCTTAGGAAATTTTAAGATTTTTAGGAATTTTACTAGATCAAATGTCTTTTCAATTTAAAATTTGATGATTAAAAGTATCTCTCAACATTTGCTTAAAAGTAGCTGAGTCTAAGAACTTTCATGAATATTGGTGGGAAGCAAATCCCACACAATGTGCAAGCACAATAAAACAGTGGAAACTATCACTTTGATAATATATGAATATTTATGGACTTTTTTACAGTAACTATGTCACACGACATGTCTAAACAGCTTCTTAAAGCTGTTCTTCATCTATAAAGGTTTAATATGGGAAACATAATTTATTCAATCCTTTGCTCATTTTATTCAATCCTAGATCCTTATGATAGCTCTCTTTTTCTCACTCCCTCCATAGTTTGTGTTGCTGTCCTTGCCAATGGCTTCCCTCAAGTAATGACCCAGGTATCCTTTGATGCAAAGTTATACAATGAAAGGAGACACAAAATCTGAAGTATTATGTGAAGATGTATATTAGTTTTTCATTATAAAGTTTCCTCCCTTTGAAGTTCTAAGGAAACTACCATTTCCTTTCTCCTGCTGCAAGATATATATTCGCTCACAGTTAAATACATCTCCCATAACAATTCATTTTCCAGGCCTCACCAATACTTAGGTACAGTTCAAACAGCACCTTTGATCTGTACACAGTTCCTCAAAAAATCTTTATCCTTCCATTCAGGCGATGAGGAATCCTACTAAGAAATGGTTTCTTGCATCTGACTAAATGAGACCACATAACACTTTAAGCAATACCATTATTAACACGTATATGAAAAGTCCACATCGATAATTTATTTGCACATTATAAAACACTGTGCTTAGTTTGACCAGTAGAGAAGGCAGTTTTAAAATCATGAATTCACTTACAATACTGTGCACCAAATAAACCCTTGTTTGCCATTCTGTATCAGATTGTACTCCACAACGGTAGTGACTACTCTTGGGAGCTAGCCATTTATCATGCTAAAAACAAGGACTTTCGAGGCCAATGGGCTGCAGTAGCTCTCTATAAAAAGTGGCTGTATTTTTATGCCTTTGCTAAGTTTTGTGGTTAAGCGGCTCACCTTGTAAGCACTATCCTATGTAAGCCAAACACAGAGTGAGTATTTATGCAAAGCATCCCACTGACTTCAGTGAGGCTATTCATGTACACTCTCAAAAATACAAGTGCGGTTCATACAGCGTAGCCCTCGGCATGTGTCTGAGACTGCACAGAGCTCAAAAAGTGATGGCCCTGCAATCTGCTGGCTGGAGCTTGCGGGGGAGAGAAGCAGAGAGCAGTAAATTAGAACTGCAACTCAGAGCTGTGCCATGATCACTTACAAGTACTTATAAATTGTTTATCCTCCCCCTTCATGCTTTAGCTATAGGCTTTCATGTTCCTACATCTGCTAAATATGACTGCTCTGCTTACTTACCTATCTCCCAGAAAGGTAGTGAGGCTCACTTACAGCTTACATCACATGCTAAGGGGTAAAGCATCAGCTTTGTGCTGAGCATTGTCATCTGTCTTAATTTTGATTTATTTCCTTTTGCCTGTATTTGATCAGATATTACAAGCAAACGTTGGTTAAGAGTAACTGCTAACATGACAAGGCTGAATTTTTCCTTCTCTGTGGATGCGAGTCTAACAAAAAAGAGACTGCAGGAGAGGCATAAGCTGGTATTAAATGGCTTGGTTTTCATTCACATGCCCCCTTTGACTCCTCATCACAGCACCCTCCTTTGGCTTGTCACAAGCCACCCCTTTCCAGAAGCAGCTATGCAGAGCGAGGGCAAATGAGAGCAGGGCCTTATTGACCAATAAACCAGTCAGCTGAAAGGACGTGTTCGGTTTTGCACGCAAATGTAATGCTGGCCGGGTTTCAAACAATATTGCTCAGTCACTGTCACTGCAGTCACTGGCAGTAACTGCTACCCAGGGCCATTGGGGTGTCCTCGCCTCCATGTGGAGGTGCCAGCGCAGATCTGCTATGGATCGGTGTAATCCTACCACCTGGTTAACAAGAATAAATGGGAACAAAAGAAAGTAAAATCTTGTACTTACATCTAATGAGCACACCATGATTTGCTGTGCGTGTTATTCTTAGTATCCCCATGGCAATCTGATCATCTAAGACACAGAAGGGATTGGCTTGGTCAGCCCAGCTAAAGGGTTTGTGGCAGAACTGAGATCTACGTATCTTTATTCCCAGCCCTCTGCTTTGACCGCTAGATGATGTTGATGACTAGATTCTTTGAGGTTATATGAAAGCTTGCTCAGACACATCTGTTTCCAGGCAATATCACAGAGATACCTCCTTTCTTTAAAATTGACTGCAATTGAAATACTACAATAAACTCCATTTAATACATTGCCAAGCTGACATATAGCTTCAAATTCAGTCTGTGAAGTCTCATCTTTTTAAGAGCAGAAACTCTTCAGTCACTGAGAAAGACTTGAAGAGCTCCCACAGTCTCATAGGGAGTATTAACCTCTGGTGCGGATCTGTCTTAATACACCAGAGAACAAGGGTCAATGTAGTCCGACAAGAAGTATGGGAGATTAGCAGAAGGAAAAAACCTTCTAATAGCCTAGTGTATAAATATGATTATAAGGGAAATTTATAATTTTGCCCAGCAAATTTCAAGCAAACCAGCCAAGCTGCATGAGGATTTTAATGACATTTTCTCTTACTACCAAGGACGCTGTGCCAGAAACCCTCAGGCCTGCCTGCAGTCATATCACTATACTTGCAAAGCATACTGACCCCGAAGACGGTGCAATCTATTTCTGTCACAGATTAAGTGACCTCTGCGCTTTTTGAGTCTAGCTGTAGAGAAAGCTGCAGGTGGAGGAATGTTCATCCCTCGGTTAAGCTAAACCTTTGTTTGTTGTGTTCACATGAATAACTTATAGGGCCTTGGCATCATGAACAGCAGCGCTGACACAGTTGACATGACAGCACTAGAGACTGAATCCCGATCTGCCCTCCGAGGAGAAGATGGGATGTTTGCTCGTTTCACATTTCACCAAGTCGGGCTGTTCAACTATTTATAAGATGAATAGAAATTTCCACTACTTCAGCTGACACACCTGCCTTTACCTAGCAACTGCTCAGAGGGAGCCAGCTGAGACAGAGGAGGCTTTGAGAGGGGCAGCCCAGCAGGGAGGCACGCCCTGCCAGCCCTCTCCGTGCCGGCTCTGTCCCCTTGGCAAGACAGCGGCCCCTTCCGCTCCCCTCAGCTGGAGCTGTTTATACTCAATGCGGCCCAGGGGAGGAAGGGCCTCCCTGCGTCACCTTCCACGGGTGGCGAGCGGCGTGAGAGCAGCGTGGAGCTCTGCAGACACCCCGGCTCACGTGGGGCATGGCGTGGGGAGACTGCCCCGCCTGGCAGGGAGTGACCACCATGGTGGCATGAAGTGACCTTCCCAGTGGTGTGATGCTACTGCCCATCCTGCTGCAGCACGGGCCCACGTGCTGCCCCTGCCATGGGGCCCCTTTGGGGTGCCTGGTGGTCCCTGACAGCGTGGGGACCCCACCCGGCACCAGACACAGGCCATTTTCTCCCAGCTCCAGGCCCATGGGAATGCGCCCACCACCTCCTGCTCTTTTGCTGGTTTTGACGCGAACAAGGGAGGGTGAGGAGCATCACCAAAGCCAAGGCACTTGACCAGAACTTGTTTTCCTGTCGAATTGAGACCTGGTGCACATGTACTGCCCACAGTCACTGAGATTTCATGTTTGTCTCGCATTCTGTAGTGTCTCTCGGGCAGCCTGTTGCCACCAGGCTCTCGGTGGCAGAAAGGACAGAGCCCCATGGCACAAGCACATTTCTGTGCAGCATGTCCAGGGGCCCAGCCACCACAGAGTGATCTTCCAAAGCAGCCTCCTAGGGGCCCAGCCAGCGAGTGATCTTCCAAAGCAGCCTTCCTAGCCACTTCAAAGGTGATGAAAATATAGATGAACTAGTACAATCAAGGAAGAACACATGAAAAATGGCACTTTCCTACTTTTATGCTGTAACTGTGGAGAGGGCCTGACAAAAGTCTGCATCCCAGAGCCAGAGGAGGGGGAAGACCTACTTTTACAGTAATACTGAATCCAGCCCTAGTCACCACCAAAGCCCCATAGTCCTGGTGGCTTCAAACACACAAAAACTGAGGAATGGAGAGTCCCTACATGGAATGCTGCAGCCCAATTTAAGGCAGGAATTGACAAGGACATTGAACAGACAAAGAGGGGGTGGCAGCAAGAGGGACATGTGCTAGCACAGATTCATCATATGTGCTGTTGCCAGGCTAAGTAAAAATAAAAAAATAAAAATAATTTTTAAAAAATATATCCCAAATCAAAGCTGTTTGCATTTATTAGGTGCCCCATCTATGCCCTTTCTCAACAGGAGAGACATGGGGATTTAACCTGCGGCAGTGCCCTGAGCCAGCCAGGAGTACGGGCTGGAGCATCTGGGGAGTCAGGGCTCCCTCTCAGCAGGGAAGGGGGCTCTCGAGGGGGGCTGTTTTCTTTATTCTGATACCTTAAATATTTATCCACCAGTGTCTGATGTTTTTGGAGAGGGAGGACTGTAACTAAATGTGAGGTACTCTTCTTGTTCACAATATCATACACATGTGGCAGCTTTACAAAAAAGATATTTGACTATACAGTTTCGATGCTGAGGATGAAACGACCATAATTGCTGCAGAATTGTAAATTGCGTTTGTGAAGGAAAGAGTTTACCAAACAGCAGCTAGCTAGGAAAGAAGATAAAGTAGGGTAGGTTTTATGGTTAAAATTAGATTGACCTGAGCTAAGATTATAAATGTCGGAAAAAAAAGTAAATGTGGTTTGGAAAGGGAAGGGAAAAGGTGTTTCCAGGAGACATGCTTCAGTTTCAAAATATCTCATACTTTTCACAAAGAAACAGTCTATGCCCAAAATATTCAGCAGCTTTTCTCCCTTGTGCTTGACACATGCTCTTAAATGTAGAGCTGAGATCATATGTGAGGGAGGGCAGGGGAGAAGGTTCCCAGCAGCAGGTGAAGCTGAATCAACAGAGTCATCCTTTTGTATTTCAGTAAACTCGGCCAGGGACTGATGGTAATCTGAAGGCTATTTCTTCCATCCCTCTCCTCTCCCTCCCTTCTCTTCTCCATTCCTTCTCCTAAGCCCTAGCACTGCTGTTCAGCTCAGTAGCGAGCTGTTCGAGCTGTTAAAGCTGTTCACTGGAGCTCTGGGTGCTCTCTTTAAAGCTGAAAATCATCCTGCCATCATCCACCTTGCTTTAACACCCACCCACTTAGGAAATCTGAAAGCTGTGTATCTCCTCAGAGGCTGCTAATGCTATTAATTCTCCTACCTCAACAGTCTATACAAAATGTGAAAGCAGGTTTTCTGCAGATTCCTGGGCTATCGCACATTCTGCTGCATTTCCCATACACATTTCAGTGTCTGTTTCCCATGGTTAAAAATAAAAAAGCCTGATTCAACACTCTCTTATTTCATTTTTACATGACTGAAACACCATTGTTTTTTACCTGCATAGCACAAGTCTGCACCCCCTAAACCTTACTGCGATTCTTTCCCTGTTTCTTGGCAGGCTAAATTACCCTCTCTAACCACAACCAGACCATTTCCCAGACTCAAGCTAGCTGATTTAAAGATATCCTGAATCTCTCTAGCTTGCAATGTAGACATACCTGTGTGAGGGGCACAACCACTGTTAAATATACCATCCAGTTGCCATGGGTCTCACACAACTGCCTACCTAAGCACTGTTAATGATTTACCTATCAAACGAAGGTAATTGCTGAATGATCAGATACTTTAATTGCCCACTAGATTTTAACTCCTTACTACACTAGGAAAATAGTCTTAAGGCACCAGATTTAGCACCCCCCCGCCCCAATATCATCAGCTGGAAATAGAGCAATACCTACCTTGCTTTTAGAAGGTTTTCTCTCACAGCTTGATATTTCCTTACACAAGGCCCTGTCATCCCAAGGGGATACAGAAAAGCATGTACTGAAGCTGATTTACAGTCACACAAGGGTCTTGCTGTTGAACCCTTGTTTCAAAAGGGTCCTTTTAAGAGAACAAAAAAGGGGACATCCAATTTCTATGAAAGCAGTTTCAGCCGTCCTAGATTCTATACAAGAGCCTTGGTTAAGTTTAGTCCCCTGAATAGAAGAATCTGAAAGGTCCAAGGGGGAGCTGGAAAGAGGATGCAGGCAAGGAGCAGGAAGAGTCTGCTCTGTTGGTGATGCTCTGCTCCTCAGGTGTGATGGGGCAGTGAAAGCAGCCTGTGCTTCAGGACAGGAAATCTCAGAATTGCTATAGGTATAAATGAGGCAGGCAGACCTTGGCACTGCTTCAAAAAGGCCTCAAAATGGCCTTACAAACCCAGTTTAACCTATACCTCTTCCCTGCCTGTTCTTGATTCAAAGCAGAGAATCTTGCCTGAGAAAACCAGAGCATGGGGCCAATACTTTAATGCAGATACAATATAGTATGCAGTCAAGGGCACCACCACATTTACTGTATAGAAAGAGATGAAAATATTGCAAGGATTCGATTGAGACAGCTTTAGCAGCCCTTACATTATAAATATCCTCAGTCCTAGAAAAACAGCACATTTGACAATAAGGCAGAAAAGACTACATCGGGAGCCAGTGTGTGCTGCTCATGACATGGCCAATGACTGTACTGAGGTGAGAAAGCTGAGAAGAATTTGATTAGGTGAACTGTCTTCATGATTGTTCCGATCTAGGGAGAGACCTGACAATATTGACCAATGTTGGTAAAACATAAAATGCTAACTAAAACAATAAAACGACCAGATGAAACACAATAGCATGGGAATGGCTTAATCTTTCCAAAAGGTTTAGTTAATTCAAAAGGTAACTAAGACTCAAGCGTCCCTTGGGAGCCAACACTGTAATACTCCATTTCATTCCACGCACTATGACTGAGACAAGATCTAAGGAGGTCATGAGCAGCATAATAGGAAAGATCTTACTTTAAACCTCAGCCACTGGTGGAAATAAAACTCATTCTTCTTTGGAGGAATGTTAAAAAGTAGGTTAGAGGTTTGTTTGCGATGAGAGTTTTTTGTTGTTTTACCTGATTTCCAGTAATACTGCCTCACTCTGTGTTGTAATAGCACAGACCATTTTTTCCTTCTGTGGTGACCATTTAAACATGATTATTCGGTTCAGAGTAGCTTTATGAATAGGTTTGATGTGGTGGATCTTCTTCTTCTGTGCATTAAAAAAGAGGAAGCTACTGAGTATACAGGCATGGGAATTGTACCAGGCTGGGGAGGACCAGCATCATTCCATGAAGGTGCAGGGAACCAGAAGGAACATGGGTGGCTGGTAGAGCAACAAACCCCATTTCATTGCTTCTATCATGCCTAATATGCTGCAGCACAGCACTAACCAAATTCACAGCAGGCCCATCACTGTAAAAGGGTCTTAGGAGTGGATATAAATGGTCACGTAAATGAGAGCTGAGGCCCATATTTTCTGACACTCAGATCAGAGTCCTTTTTCCCTTTGTACAGCTAACTGTGAGGAGCTCTTTTAAAGTTAATGATGTAAATGAGGAAAAAATTAGGCTCAAAACCCCAGCTTTTTGTAGCTACAGATTTCAAAACCATGAGAAAATCACTGTGAGCTGAACTGCAGCATCTGGAATATCAGCTGAAGATACACATGACTGAGGAAAGCATGATCGAGTAGCTTGCTTCATAGTCTGTGTGACATAGGTGTGAGATTTGAAAAGCTAACGGCATGTCTACGCTAGCAGTAGGTGACAGCCAAGCTGGATCTATGACAGCCGTGGTGGTACCCAGCCCTGACCCCACGGGGACTCCACAGCCACAAAAATGTGGCAGCAACTTATCATATAACAGAGCATGAGAGCAACATTACCTGGAGGGGGATACTCACTCCTCCTACTTCCCATCTTCACTTGCCATCTGTGCTTGAATTAGCTGGAAGCAAGATGGTCTCAGGAGGATATTATCTGCCTTCAGCCCCAAGTTAGTTGCTGCTGACTGCACCAGCAGCAGCTCTGTGTACACTAGCCCCAGTCTGCCCTAGCTCAGGGGTCTCCTTGCTTCATTACAAGGTGTAGATACATCCCAATTATCCCTTAGCTTGCACCGTGCCTTTAATGCCAATGGAGCTACACTCACAACCTCATTAAGGGCTGAACACTGTGGCCATAAAAGAATAAATAATCCCAAACATGCAGTTAGGTCTAAAGATGCTTAGTTTTCCTTGTCCAAGATTAAGTCTCTGCTTTGCTCTCAGGGTCACGCACTCACTGGTGAGTGCTGAGTAACAGCGTCAGGCCTGGGAGGACGTACCTTTCAAATGTCATTATAAGTGTCCTGAAATGCTGACAAATCAGAAATCCACACAATTATAATTTAAACGTTTGATCACTGGCAGAAGAAAACATGCATCTTGGCAAACATCAGTCTGTTGTAAAAATAATCCCTTCAGGTAAGCCCTCTTCATGCCCTGAGTCCCTGCTTACTTTAATAGAGGGCTCTTCCCACACCTAGCTGGAACTAGGCTGCTGAGCCACAATGTTCAATGTACCCATTTTTCTAAATTAAAAGGCCTCTAATCACCATCATCATTATCATTGTACTTAGTCTCTGCCTACTCCACAAGGAGATCGTTCCTCTTTCCCAGATTGGTTTTCTTTTTTTTTCCACCGGGGATTGAACAAACAAACCCACTCAAATGACAGGGACTATTATTTCCCCAGAGAAAGCCTATCACAACTTTATTCTTTCTTTTCTGGAGACCACCCAGTGGTCCTCCAGGTTATCCTCTCCTCACCCTACCCTCTTTTACAAATATTTCACTGATTGTTTTGCCTCCATGCATTTACCTGTAAGGCTCTCCAAAGACAAAAGGATGGCAGTTACTTGAGCACAAAGGTAGCTTAGTTCTACACGCAAGGGCAAAAATGGAGATGGAAATGAGATCAGTGAAAGCACTGCAACTCTATTTCCCTAATGAAGCAGAACTCTCACACTGAGCTGGGCTTACACACTGTAATCAAGTACACTTCTCACAATGCTGGGGTTATGGAGAGCCCTGCACAGAGCAAGGTAATTATCAGCTGCCACAGCTCAGAAGGGCTCCATTCCCCTCTCTGTTTTGCTCAGTTGTCAGCTTATAGTCAGGAAGAAAATGAAAAAAACCTGCCTTTTTGGAAGTGTCTGTAGCAGGAAAAAGACATATGTATCATATGCTCAATACATATGTATCCCCTTCCCTCCCCCCGCCCCC
>NW_009193158.1:0-9996 GCF_000690835.1 Fulmarus glacialis
GCACTGGTGTCTACGAGAGCCTTATACTTTTGTGGGTCTGGTGTGCCAGGCCATCGAGTCCAGTAAACTCGGTTGTCCCTTTCCTCCACCTGGCTGGAGGCGGGGGCCCTCTAGTCCTGGTCCTATGATTCGTTACATCTAAACTAAAAATGGGACATTTTAAAGTTCATCCATCATTCGGGAAATAAGCAGCTTTTTGATGGAAGCCTTGAGTGGACAGTTTTACACTTCAACTGCAAAAACTATGTCAAATATATGGGTCAAGGATTTTATAACTTGCAACTCATGTACCTGTGCCTCTAGGGTCGAGGTAGATTTTCCATCCCACTTCCTCATGCCCTCTCCATAGTCACACACGTAAAACCACCAGGTGGCCTGTGGTGTGTACCCACTATATCCTCTCTCTTGAGCAGAGGAACACTTACTCCTAATGGCTGAGATACTGGTCTGTACAGGTGGGGAGTAGGACCTACCCTCTTTGAGTTGCCAGGCCTCCTGGGACAGTTCTCCACAACTGAGATGAGGTAGGAAAAAATATTTTCTTCGTATTGCCGGAATTGGCCAGCCAATTCATCCATCGTTGGTTCCTCTCCGACTTTCCAGGTCAGTACTGCCGATGAGTTGGTGGTACACTTCGTACAAACTTCTGCCACATGGGTCGTGTGCGCTGGACTTCATCTGAATCTTTGGATAACTGCTTGTTATCCAGAGGTCGTTATCTCGTTAGGTCAGCTGTCCTGGCTGTCCCCCCTCCCAGCTTCTTGTTGGCAAGGCATGAGAAGCTGAAAAGTCCTTGACTAGGGTAAACACTGCTTAGGAACAACTAAAACATAAACATAACATAAACCAACACACTAAAACAGTGTGTTATCAACATTATTCTCATACTAAATCCAAAACACAGCACTATACCAGCTACTGGGAAGAAAATTAATTCTAACCCAGCCAAAGCCAGGACACTGAGGCAGCTAGATTTGGCAAGTCATAGTATGTAAGTCATGTTGCTTAATTCTAACACAGGTGCTTTTTCTGCTGAACAGCTGAAAAATTTACTGCTTTAAGGATATTCAGAGCAGTGTCAGGGTGTCTTGGGCTACTGGAGCCACATTTGCGGCAGTGCACTCTTAGGCCACTGCTGACATTGCCAAGTGAAATCTACAGAGCAAAATATTGAATCAAAATTGTCTTAGGAGCCAAAGGCTACTTAGTAGTTTTGAGCACACAGGGTTCAGAAAACTGGAAATATTACTGACTTTCTAACTGATTCTCTAGACAGATATACTCATAGTAAGCAATTGTAACACACCTTGTCGTTTCTTGTATGATGATCTAGATGATCTTTACCCTTAAGTGTGTTTTAAAAAAAAGTTCTAGGTCCCACAATGACAGACAAAAAGTTAAATTCTTTTATTTATTGGAAGTTTCCTTTCTTTCAGCAGTTGTCACCAAACGTATACATTTCAAGTCTTGCTTGTCTGAGAGTTGGTTCTAGTGCCTAGTCTTTACCATGTAGATTTCTGTCTGTGCTTGCCAGAGTAGATTAAGCCTCATAGCTCAGCACATGACAATTCCACTCTTCTATCTGCACTAGCCCCCTGGCTGTAGTTTTACAGAAGATGCTCCAGTTAATACATTGTGGAATGCAGCTCTCAGTACAACCACGTTAATTTTTGATTTTTTTTTAAACCTCACCAATAATTGCAATACTAAAAAAAATGGCTTTGTTGGATTGAACAGCAGTTAACTTCTCAGTGCTGGAGAACCAGGTTACGCAAGGATGAACTGTGGGTATATGTTTATGGGGGGGTTTACTTCCTATGCCTTGCATCTTGACTAGCAGTACATGTAGAACAATTGCTACAGCGTCTTCCTTCTATCTCCTAGCATCTGTTGCCACTGACTGTTAAAGACTAAAGAGTTAAACTAAAACTAAAGAGCTAAATGCTCCTTGACCTTCATTTGAGCTCCAGTAGTTTCTCTTCTGCACAATGACAGGTTAATCCTCTATGAAAGCTTTTTTTTGGAAGATTTAAGTTTAATTCAAATGCTTCTGCTAACACATGTAAGTGTGTACTTCAGCCTTTCTTTATAAAGTTATTTGCTTTTTAAAAAGGAATTTTACATAAAATAAACTTATTTATGAGGTTTTTACCTGTTTAAAAGACAATGGTCTTTATAGCAGTATGGTTAGCCTTCCTGTTCCTTTTCTCTGAAATGTAGCAAAAGGAGCTAGTCATGGCAGTAGAATCCTTCCAAGTGAAACAAGCAGACCACCTTTTGATATGTTGTGGGTTACCTGAGGAAAAAGCGCCGTTTTATGAAAAACGATTCAATATTGGCAGCCAAGCAAGCTAATAAAAGGTGAGCTTCAAGCAGCCCGATGAAAGAGCAGATGGTTTATCCTGAATTCTTGTGGGGATCAGTGAAGCCTAATGCCTTCACAGAGCAAAAGTGCTTAATAGAGAGAAACTCAGTCTAAGACTGGAGGATGTAGATAGCTATCCTTTCCCTTAGGCTCTCTTTAGGATGTTGATAATTATCCTTTTTAGACCTCATGGAGCAGAGATGCTCCATAGAGAGAAACTCAGTTTAACATTAGAGGATGTAGATTGCTATCTATTTCTTTAGGCTCTGTTTCTTGATTTCTGCCTTTTCTCCCTTCCTATTTCAAGTGTAAGCCTCTAGGCTGATGGTAAAAGATGTAACCCTTCATTTTGCATAGGGAAACTGTTCCACCAAAAGTAGTGTGTCAGTCTGGACCATCCAAAGCATATTGTGATACCAAAATGATCTATCTATAATTAAGATTTCTACATCTTGCAGTTCTGGGTCCTAAACAATTAACCAGCATTGTTCACAGATCTGCACTTTGTAGATCTCTTTTGTGATGGTGTTCTAAAAATAATTTTCATTAAAAACATCCTCCAATTGTCTATTTTCTGTACTGTTTTGGCTTGAAAAACAATTTAACTTGAAAGGCGTGAATAACGTCAATTTCTTTTCTTCCCTAGTGTCTTTAAAAGTCTTGTTAAGGGTTCCAGTTTCTTTTGGATCTCTATTATCTTAGTGATCAGCTTCTTAAATCTTAAGATCTTTTTTTTTTTTTTTTAAAATGTTGGGAGTTAAGCGTATGTTTAAAAACAGTCAGTTTAGCCACTAACCAGTCTTTTTAGTGTAATTACTTAGCTTTCAGTTTCTTTAATATAATGGTGGGGTTTGGATTCATTTTGCAGAGCTCTGAAAAAGGCAAGATAAATTTCTGATGCTGTGGACAGAGGAAAGCTTTCCACTCCTACACTCAAGAAAAAGAAGTAGCCCACACCAGTTTTGTTCTTCCTCATTGCTTTTGCAGGTCTATGAAATGTCGTCTTTTACTGGCAGCTGATAATACTAAATAAATGCTCTGGCATTGTTGGTTCCAAATTTATGACTTAACTGCAATAAGTTTACTGAAGATTTTTTCACTGGAAAATGACTTACTGAAGTTAAAGTATTTGCAGAAACAATTTTCCAAATTACTTTTATTTAACGACAATCCTGTTCTCCGGTTGGAAGGTTAATACGTCCTTTGGTGGTAAATAGGAGAAGCTGCCTCATAATCTCTACAGTATTTTCTTTCTTAATCCCATCTACAGATCTGGTGCTTTTTTGACCATGCTTCTTATTGTACAGAAATAAGTCATCTTAAATGTGGGGAGGGCCCAAAACTGGAGGCAGTTTTCACGATATGATCTCACCAGCCCTGAGTAAAGGGGATAATTTCTCTGTACAGGCTAATGCACTTCTGCAGCATGGAAAAACTGGATCAGAGACAGTCAATGAATCTAGGAAGTTCATACAGTTAATCTGTATTATTTTAATTAAGCTGTGGATTTACTTGCCAGAAGATGCTGTAATTATGGTTGGCTAAATTTGTGCAATAATACTTTTTGAACATACGTACATTTTGTCTGTTGATTACTATTCAATACAAAGGTATTACCTTGGGTGTAGGAAGCCCTTGAATGGCATGTTACTGGAAGATGAGAATGTCTTTTGTAGAAGTATCAGCAAATGTTTGCTTTGGTTTTGTGTTGTTTGTTTCTTTTGTTTTTGTTTTTTTTTTTCCTTTGGTACTTGGCTGGAGACAGGATTCAGGACTAGAGACAGTTTAGGCTTCTATTTACTTTTAAACTTTTCTATATGATGGAGGAAGAGAAGTAACTACAGTTAACCACAGTAACTACAGTAACCCACAAGGAATTTCAGTACTTAATGCAGCACTGGGAAAAAGGAGGGAGAAATTCTGCTCTAAGTTGAAGAAGTCTTTTGCAGCCTGCGTTGTCCAGATACTCTTCAATGCAAGCATTCTCAATGAAATATGACAGTAATAATAAGCTTATTGCCCAGAAACTGTGGCTCCACTACAAAAGACCAATCTTGACCAGAATAAGAGGAGACAGACCAGTCGGTTTTAGAAAATTGACTACAATCTTAAGTCATCTTGTGCACTTGAATTGCACCTTTTTCTTGGCTGCATCCCTCTTCTCAGTTCTCCTCAAGGTCTAATGAGAAGCAACAAATTCCAGTGTATTACTACCAATTTATTCTCTCTTAATCTACATGTGAGTCCTTATTCCTATAGGCAACTTGTTTGCTCTGTTAAATAATTACAAAGATGTTTTTATGAGACAGCAATGGCTGGTTCACTGGCACCAGTAGAACACTGCTTTTTCTACACTTTAGGAAACCAGACTATAATGGGATATTCCTGGAACTTCTCTTAGTAGTGATGTACCAACACCAATCATGTTTTGTTTGCAACTGCAAAACCTCTATCTGGTTTTGGTAGCCAAAGCTGACCTAGCACTGGATTTCTTTTTTTCTGTCTCTTTACTCCTGAGTCATACCCTTTGTATTGTGCATATATTGTAAATTTTTTAGAATTCTGTGCATTTTCATTACACATATACCAGTCTGATACTGTCATGCTCTGAGATACGAGAGCTAAGGAGTTTTTACAGTATTTCTTGATCTGGCAGGAAGCAACCCCTTAGGAGTAAGCAGTAGCCTTAAAATATCTCCTGTGGAGCAATTTGTTTAGTTCTCCTTAGTGTATTGTGCATATATTGTAAATTTTTTAGAATTCTGTGCATTTTCATTACACATATACCAGTCTGATACTGTCATGCTCTGAGATACGAGAGCTAAGGAGTTTTTACAGTATTTCTTGATCTGGCAGGAAGCAACCCCTTAGGAGTAAGCAGTAGCCTTAAAATATCTCCTGTGGAGCAATTTGTTTAGTTCTCCTTAGCTTTTCTGTTGTCTAACCTCTTAATCTCCCTTGAGTCACTATGCTTCTAGTTGCACTGTTTGCAGCAGTGATGCTTTGAGATGTACTCTTGCAGATTCTTTATGTGGAACTGAAAAAATGTTAGTTCTTAAAATTATTTGTTTTGCTTACAGAAATAAAAAAATGAACTGCAAAAAAATAAGAATTTTTAATTCTTCTAGAGGCTTAACCAAGCCACTAGTTGGTGTGTAAGCTAACAAAACCAGACATATATAGGGAGAAATATGGAAGGTATTTAGCAACCTGAAACAAGAAACAAGGAAATATGTCCTGTCAACCATAATTTTTTTTTTTCTTAATGAAAGAGCCTATCTTAGTTCTCAGAGCCATAGATGGCATTTGTATGTGTGGATATTATAGGGACAAATACTGAACTGTTAAACTGATTTGGCAAATATTTATTCATTGTTAGTATTTAGAGTAGAACAGTTGATTACAATATCTGAGATAAAGAGGTGTTGATGGAGCATGAAGGCTTTAACCTTTTAAGTACCTAGTAAACATCAAGAAAACCACTAATCTTCCTTACCAATAATCAGCGTCTAAGTAGATGATTTTTGGGAGGCAGGTGGAAAAAATCATTAAGAAGCAACAGCCTGCCACAAGATTGTATCCCTGTCCTCATCCTCTCCTTCCATTGGCAAAAGATATTACTCTTTGTGTGGAAGGAGATGAGAGGAACTTTCTTCAACTTATCTTACTTGATTAGCCTCCCTGCTAATACTATTGTCTTCTAGCAGTCATCGAGGTGAGGGTTTTGTGAAAACTACAATAAAGCAACATCTGATCCTATCATTCATTATTTCTCATACTGAAATAAATTGTGTACACCTAGAGACTGAAGGTTTTTCTTCCAGAAGAAAATCCTGGTTACATACTTAATTGCCTAGATAAATAAATGATCCAGTGACCGTTGCAGGTGCAAATGGTAGTTTGTAGTGTTTTGAAGCAGAGATACATGACATAATTTATGATTCTAATCAGGCAGCTTTTCTAGATGGCATCGTAGTTTTCTCCATGGCAACGCTTTGCAGATGTGCTCGGCTGGCTTTGTTGCCGTGCAAGGTTCACAGCAGGGACTGCTGGTGTGGAATTCCACTGTGTGGAATATGTGTCCTTTTCTTGGTCGCTATTACCCTTCAAAACTCCCTGCTGTAAGCCCTCTGTAGGCTACCTACCACAATTTTTATTGAAGACATCTACAGCTGAGTTTTAAAACTGACTTCTAATCTAACTCATTTTTCCTTTCTGTTTTACATGGTCTCATCCAGGTCTGTCCTTTAACCCACAGGAACGAGAGTAATTTTTGTTTAAACACTAAAATCTTTTAATTAACCAGCCAGCTTGGGGTTTTTTGGCAGGTATGATAGAACTCAAACCTCAGCCTTGATCTCGACAGACTTTTGCATTATAAAAATGCTTATCCCAGATGCTGGGATGTCTATAGAAGTAAAAAGGCTTTTCTTGAATGCATTAGTGGAATTCTTAACAGCTTACACATGCTGTACATTTGCTTTTATGTGGCTTTTAGATGGTCTTCAGAGGCTTAAATACTTCTTGAAAAAGCTAATCTTTATTTTAATAATGTAGGTTTGTGGCCGAGTGACACAAGTATGTTTGTCTCTGGAAAGTAGGGCTTTCTCTTTTGATCCAGATTTTTGTGCTCTGAGTTACTTTAGTTAACTCTAAAATGCTCATGAAATTCTATAAAGTACAAGGAATTTAATGAAGGAGCACATTAGCTTTGAACTGTATTGAATTTTGGCATTATCTGTTCTTTGTCAATGATATCCTTTATGATTTTCTTTATCCTTTATCAATTTTCTTATTTAATAATAGGGAAAAAAAGACAACTTTATCAGAGGTCCTTGGATATATACACTGAACATGCATGGCTAAGATATTTTTTTCCAGTGACAAATTTCACACTTATCCCAACAATGTATTATTTTCCTTTCTGGAAATAAAGTGACATTCAGCAACATGCGTTGCTGCAGACCGAATCTGAGAGGACAAAAGCACATGAGGCACTGTATTACCTGTTACAAAACTTGTGTTCTCTGAGAACTGCTCAATAGGACGGGAATTAATCCTAAACTGAATTGCATACACACATCCCATAGAGTACAGAAGGCTTCAAGTATCCCGCCAGAGATTGAGGTGGAGTGAAAAATACTTTGCACTGGATTTTTTTAAATCTTTTTTTTATAAAGTTGTTAATTTTGGTTTCTTAAGATACTAACTTTTACTGTTCATTAAGCACAAACTCTAATTGTTACACGTTTGTTAGATAGAATGGTATTTTTCACATTGTGTGCTTGATTTGCAAGGATGCAGTGCAGTGAAATCTTTTGTTCTTGATCTCCAAACTCATTAAACATACCAGCAGAATATAGAAATACTTAATGAAATTATTGCAGTGTGGGTCTTTTGTGATATTCCTTTTGCTATGCTCTAAGAAAAGTGTTGTGTCCTATTTTCTTCCTGGTTTTTCCATTTAATTTCTTCCAAGAAACTTAATAGGTCAACTGGACAAATTTCAGATAGTAGTTTTACCAAAAAGTAGAATTTTTGGATGAAGCAGAATAAATTTTACATTGTTCTGAATTTGGCAAATATTTCTGTTTGAAATTTTACCTTGACTTTCATTGTGACTCCAAAAAAATGATTTTTTTTTGGAGAAAGAAAATGAAGATAATTATTTGTATGGTACTCATTTCTGGCTAACATACCTGTTTTTTCTCTGCTAGGTTGAAGACTGACAAAGCTTTGCGTTTGAGTATCATTGGTGAGCAGAAACTTTTATTACTGAATACAGTACTCAACTTTTTAGCATAGATTTTAAGTTTTACCAACTTTATAGATACTCCAGTTAGAGTTTCTTTGTAATCTGACTCTGTAATCTTAAAATAGACTTTGCTGAAATGCTAAAATACCTGACATGTTCACTCAAGTAGTATATACAGGGTTGAACTTGGGGCTGAGTATAGCCTAATCTTTAGTCAGTGTACATGACAACAGGGCAATATAGATCAAACGTCTGTTTTGTACATCTGTACATGTATTTATTGTACTTGTATCCATGCTTTTTTTAATAGCTTGTAAAAGAGGATGATATATATAGGTCAACAGACACATTGTGCTAGCAAGTAAATTCAAAACTTTGAGACTCAACCTGGAATATTTTTCTCTTTCATATGATTGACACTGCACCTTTTCAGTTTAATCTGTTTAAAAATTGTGATGATCAGATCTTGCTCAAAAATTGTGTTGGTTTTTTTTTTTTTCCCCTTGGGGCCTTCCTAAGTTTCCATCTGAACCAATTGATCCGGTGATATTTTAAAAACTAATTTCCAGTAAAGCAAAGTGTAGCATCTTTTTTCAGTAAGGAAGACATAAAATACATCTGAAATGATGTGAGAATGTTTCTATTACACCTACGTTCATACCTGGTACACACAATATCAGTGAGTCTATGATGCCATTCAAAATCTTGAAAAATGGGAGGTTATGTCAAAAACTTTGAAGAATTTTGATCTGAGTTGATGCTACAGTGATGATGTAATCATTAATGTTAAGCTTATTCTTGTAGGAGAAAAACTGCAATGGTTTCAAAGTCATCTTGACCCCAACAAAATAGAGTACACAAAGAAGGAAGCTGGCGAACTAATTGAAAAGTAAGACTGGTGTTAAAAACAGGATTAAAAAGCTTGATTTGTCTTTTAAAATAATGTTCTTAAATAAGATCTGTAAAGTGATGATGACTCAGAGAAGGACTTTTTATATATTACTATTAATAATATCAAATAGTTGATTTTGTTGCAACTGAGGTTAATTATATAATGGAAGATGTATATGTTCACACTAGAATTACTGAAGTAAGTCGTGTTGTTTGGGTTTTTTTATTATTATTTAAGTATATCTCTGCTTTTGTAGTGTGTGGAGGACTCTAAATGATTTGGACAGTAGTAATTGCATGGATTTGCTAGTCAGGTTATTCAGTGACACTTAAATGCACAGATTTCATTCTACTTACTCCTTTATTCTTTAATTTTCTTCGCTGAGATTAAACAGTACTCAGGTGGGTCAATTTTTAGGGCAGGAAATACCAAAATTGAATCTGCTAAGAAGGAACTCAGTTATTTCTGTGCTGCTGGATGTATGTACCTGTAGCTTGTCACCATTTTTCACCTGCTAGCTAAATAACATAATATGTATGTGTTCTTACACAGGTGTATTAATCAGTTTCCTTTAAGAAGCTCTGACATATTTCTTGCACTGTTCATGAAACCTGTAAACTGCTAATCAAGGCTAGTGATACTGCAAAGGCAATAAAAGGGTACTTTTTGGATTTGGGGTAGGTGTTTGCGAGATAAGAGACAACAATGTTGTCGTGAGAGACAATAAAAAATGTTTTTACAAGTATGTTAATGACAAAAAGAGAGCCAAGGAGAATCTCCATCCTTTATTGGATGGGAGGGGGTGGAGGGGGGGAGGGGAACGTTGTCACCAAGGATGACGATAAGGCTGAGGTACTTAAAGCCTTGTTTGCCTCAGTCTTTAATAGTCAGAGCAGTTATCCTCAGGCCACTCAGCCCCCTGAGCTGGAAGACAGGGACGGCGAGCAGGTTAAATCCCCCAGAATCCAAGAGGAAGCAGTTAAT
>NW_009193159.1:0-3167 GCF_000690835.1 Fulmarus glacialis
TCTGTAATTAAGTCATGATTATAGTAGACGTTACTAACACTTATTTCGTAAATATTAAATTAGTTAATGATTAAGTGCTACTAAAGTTTGTTAATGATTAGTTGATGATTAAGTGCTGCTAAATACATATAGTCCCTAAGATATAAACCCTTAGATTATTTTCCTTTACATGTTTCATGCGTGTAATAAGTAATAGAGTGAACCTTGCCATCAAATTCTGTTAGGTCGCACCTTTATAAATCTCCATTAAAATAACTTTCTGCTAATACCTTTGATGGTGATTCTTTAAGCAGCCTCTAAACCACTCATTTGCGACACCTCAATATGATATTCTCCCATAGATTTACTGTGGAAGGAAATAGTATAGCCTAGAATAAGGGTCTTCATGGCATTTCTGAGTCTTGTAGACTCCTAGACACTCCTTACAGGAAATATACATTCTTTCACTATTTATTTATTATCTTACATTACAAGAACATCACTAAAATGATAGACAATGAAAAGCATCAGGATGGAATTTTGATAATGTGATGACACAGTGGGACTCCAACTCCTCTTTCAGATGCCTGTGAATCACAGATGGAAGGTAGATTTCATTACATTCTAGAATGTTTCTAATCAGTTCATGGTGGCAGTCAGGGAGGACTGCAAATTGCAGTGCTGAAACCATGTCATAGCTGGGATGGCCAAACTGACACGAAACATTCTAAGGAAAAAAATTCTCAACCTCATTCTGATATGAAGTTGGAATTATGCCAAAGAGCACTAGAAATTCCAGTTAGTATCAAAGACAAGTACTTCCACTGAAAATCTAGCATCTGTCTCTTTGCCAAGCTTTGTGCTGTCACAGTGATGCCTACACCAAACAGAACCTTTCCAGGCGTCAAGTAGAACAACACTGAAACCTTGAGAATTTTTAGTAATTACCACCTGGGACTGTGGCCAGGATGGAAATTTATGGATGACTAAAGCCAATCATCCTGCGAACCTATAAACCGTGGTCCTAAATGAGACCCTTCGAGCTCTCCTGGACCGCAGCGGGCTGCGCCCAGCACCTCCCTCTGAGTGGGACGCCTCTCAGAGCTCGCGACCTCTTGGGTCTGTGATATTCAGAGGACTGTCACCGACAAAGGGGCCTGGGCTGAACCACTTCACTCCTCGAAGCTCAACCCTTCGCCCATTAAGACGGAATGCCTGGACATCTGACGTGAATATCTCTTCCCGGAAATCGAGGGGAATTTTTAACAGGTATACCTTCTGTACATATATATATGTATGTATATGTGTGTGTGTATATATATGTACATATATAAAAAAACCTTTCCATAATTTTGCTTTTAGCTTACACATGTCAAGGAAGCAAGCTGTAGCTCAACCTAGTTTCATAAACTTAACTGTTTGCTCTATATTTCCTATTTTAGTTTGACCATAGTAGATATTACAGATTGTTCTTTTTCTGAAGATTGCTTAAATTATTGTTTTAATGTAACGTTTTTCAACCTTCAGAGCTGAGGTAGTCTTTGAAATGTTACAAAATGGCATGCATGGAAAGGTAGAGAAAAGGCAAGAGAATAAAAAGGGAATATTTGGTGCACAATTATGCAGGATGTGACAAAGAACGTGAATTGATTGTTTTTGTATTTTCTTTACTTACCACGAGATGGCATCAATTAGTTTTTACCAGCTAGAGACTCTCAACTAAAGAATTACTTTTGTGGTCCACAGGTTTGGGAAATGCATTAAAAGGGGGAAGTTGTGTGTGTTGTTCTAATAAAAAGCAAAAGCTCTCAAAATAATTTGTATATTTAACAGTGTAATATGAAGAACATTATTAGTTAAACAAACTATTTGGAGAGCTTTGTATGTAAACTGGTTCCAAAAATGTGAGCACAAGAACCCTGATGTTAAAAGTTACCAGGTTTGTACTGCTTCAGTTATCAGTACTGCCCAAGGGATATGGCTAAACATTCAAATGAAACTCAGGAGCAGAAGGTATTATAACATATCATCCTGCTCCACAGCAAGTTCACCAAAATTTTCATAAAGTGGCTTCAACTAGGGAGTTTGAATTCAGCTCCAGATTCCCTGAAGCTGCATAGATTCTTGGTCTCTGAATGTTGTTTTTTTAAAAAAAATTTTTCTCTGGCTTATCTTCATGGTAGTTTCCCTTTAGAAGTCTAAATTTCTTTCAACGGGCCTTTCTTAGGCCAGAGGTGCACAGCTGTAACCTGTTGAACTCTCACAGACCAGGAGTAACAGATATAGAGGAAGGCTTTTGAGAGTAACGTGTGTCACAGAGGTCATTTCTTTGAGGGGTGTATTAGGAAAGCAGAAATCTTGATGCAAACATGAAAGAAAGAAATAGCAAAGAAACTGTTAGAAGTCAAAGAGAAGGAAGGAAATGCTAACAAAGAAAGGAGAAGTGAAAGGAGTCTCTGAGCAAGAGAAACTATTTCAGTTGGTTTAAATAACTGTATTAATATTTCAGAGCTTATCCAAACCTCAAGACTTGGGATTGCCCCCATATAACGCTCAAATTGTATTGTCCAAACTGTTGCAAAATGTTAGCAGGGACTGACCTTCCATGACAGGCTTGCTCTTTACTCAGCCTACAAAGATATAACAGAGATGGAGAAACTCTAATCTGTAACACAGAAGTAATATGTGGAATCATTACTCCCATTATAAAAAGCAATAATAAGGGACCTCCTCTAGAAATATCTTTATAAACTTTAAAGAACAGGGGGTTTGGGGAGGGGAAGGGTTGTTGTTAATAAATCAGGCATCTGGAAGCAGATATCTGGACATTATATGCTGTGTAAGCTGTTTTCGGAACAGGCTACCTCATCTCCTTTGTATCCTTTACAACTGCTAGAGCTATTATAATTATACAATATGGGGGTGCTCTGCTTCTCTTCTCCTTAGCTGTGTGGGACAGTGATTCTGGTCTCTTTGTCCTGTCAACTGCATTAATGAAAAATGAGAATATCTCATTTGAAGTCAGTATTGTTGTAGTGATACAGAAGTGAAAGGAGACTTGGACTGTTAACAGCCAGTATCTGAGAGCTCTTCAGTAAACGACATCTTCTTAGACAAAACCAGGAATTACCAAGAATTGCCACATGCCCCTTCTAGATGCTTCCATGTATAATTTTTATGAAGATATT
>NW_009193160.1:0-43158 GCF_000690835.1 Fulmarus glacialis
GGCTGCCTACCGCGGTGACTTGGTTCCCGCCCGTTTCCTCAGGCGCGGGGCCGAGCGAAGTGCGCTCTGCGGCTATTTATAGCCGTAGTCTGAGCTGTCTCTCGGAATTAACACCTCCTGCCGGGGATGTTTCAAAAGAGACTCCGCGTTCGGGGTGTTTGCCGCTTTATACATCTGTCACTGCATTCTTCTTTTGAAAGTTACCATTCTACCCAGAGGAGGCTGGAATTTTTTTTTTTTTTTTTAAATGAAAGTGTAGAATTGCAAAATCAGAATGTGTGCAGCAGGCTAGGTATGTATTTCAGGTCAGCAGCATCACTGCCCACTGCTTTTGTGATTCATGCCGCTGCTCACTGAAGTTGCCTTGATTATGTCGTATAATTTACTTGAGTCACACTATTGCCCAGAGGCCCCAGATGATATTGAGACATAATACGTAGTAAAACAGGATAATATCCTCACCCCAAACAACTTGCAGTATAAAGAAGGGAAAAGAAAAGAGAATTAGCATAACTGGAAATACGGTTTAGGTTTCACGAATGTGAATTAAGTGTTTTAGCATGATCCACGTCTTTATTTTACTGTACTTTTATTTGCCAATTACTTTTTCATCTGCCAATCTGTTGAAAAGAGTCTTGTTAAAAGCTGACTTTGCCCCACTTGGTGTTAGAGCCATTTTGGGCTCTCACATAGGTTTCATATAATTGTCACATAAGAAATCAGGCTAGTTAACAGTATTCAGTGCAACTGACAAAAAGACATGCTAGCATGCAAAGTAGTGTATAGACAAAGTTTGCTGTGGTAGTCTATGTATCTCTGAAAAGATCCTTGACAATCTTTTGTACCAGTCCTACAAAGAGATAAGATCTGTTTATTCATCTCTTCGTCCTGGTACAAGCTGCCTAAAAGATTATAGTCAGTAAGTTTGCTTATTTGCAAATAATATATTTAAATCCCTTTGAGCATGGAACTAAAAAAATCTATCCCTGCAAAACATGCAGGCTGGATTTTTAAAGAAAACAGTTTATGGATGAAAACACAGAAAATTACACGGATAGGGTGACTGTATCATACATATGTAAAAAGAAAGAAAGGTCAGCTTTTACACCTGCCCATTTTGATGATATTATTGTTGTATCAGAAATTCTGAGTCAATTTTGGAACACTTCCCAGGACTCAGGATACGTGGATGCAACACAGACTAATGGAGCAATTTTCCACCCTTCGGTGCAACCATGTTTCACCTGCAGCAGTTTTCTGAAGAGGCCTCCCATTTGATATAATGTCATCATAATAATTACCTAGCCACGTTAGCATAAGATCTGTCGTAAACACACAGTCTGTGCCTCAGCTAATAGACCATTTCCCTGCTTTACCGAGTTCCTTGTTTGGCATCTTAGTTGCTTAGTTTGTGAGGGTAACCGCATCAGCGGTTGCTCTAACAGAGTATTTTTATTTGTGTTCCCGTGATCTTATCTTTGCTGGTCGTAACAGCAAGTGATTTTTTTAGTTGAGGGGATCCTTCTTTCCAACACCAGACAGCCCTGTTCACAGGGAGATAAGAGGTAGGGGGTAAATATATGTCCTCAAATATCAATTTTAAGCTAGATCCTATTATAAAATTAAGCCTAATCCAAAAGCAGGCTAGCTTCTTAGGTGGCAGAAAAATCTTTACTTCAAAAGGGATAATAAATTGATAGGTCATACTTTTCTATTTCAGACCTGCAGTAGGCGCTTCTGATTAAAGAGCGTTTGTTTGAAAACACAGTGTTTTCCCTTTAAGTAACCTTTTCCATTCCAAAATTATCATCTCCAGACAATCAGAAGACCACAGAAGTAGACAGCCCTCAGTATTTTCCTTTTGTATTCTCCACTCTTTTGCGCTTACACATAGAAGATTACAATCAAGCTGTAAAAATGGCTTGCATTTTCCACAGCTGTATCCAGTGAGATTTGTTTCCATTCTGGCTGCATGGAGTTACACACCGTACTGGTGTAGATAGGATCTCTCTACATCTATGCATGATTTGCGGTCCTTGTTGAGCCATATCTCACTGGTAGTTAAACCAGGGCCTCCAGGTCACAGGAAACCTGCCACTTCATTTACGTTCATTTTGCCTTTTCACCACAAATGTCACTGTTATTTTCACCATCAGGGACAGGGGAGGGTGTGATGAGAACAACTGCTTACATTTTTTTTTTCTTGGTGGAGGGGAAATAATTTGAAAGCGTGTTACCTAGTGCCCTATGTAAATCAGTAGATCTCCAGGTCATGTCTAGCAGCAATAGTGTGTGAGAAAGGTAGCCTGCTTAGGGCAAGAAAGGATGAAGGGTCTCCAGGAAGTTAGGATACAGAGTGCCAGATCTGGGAGGATATACGGTGCTAGGTATGACTTCGGTGAAGTCTCGGAAAATTTGTGCTTCTACAGATAGTAGAGAGCTGTAGGGATGTAGCACCAACCCCCAGCTTGCATTGGTCCCTGAGTGCTCAACATGTTGCTGACATTTGTAGATGAAAGAAAAAATGACTTTTTACTTAGTTACAGCAGCTTTAAAAAAAAAGTCTTTGGCCACATAAGGCAAAAAAAGCTAACATCAGTGATGAGATATTGTTATGTCGTTTTGCCTGTTTGTATGCATACAACACCCAGAAACCATTGTTTGGAGCAGTCATTTACTCCATACCCACCATCACTCCTACTCATATTACAGCAGTCAGGATATCCTTAAACTTTTTTTTTTTTTTTAATTGTTGTTTAGACTCTATCTGTTATATCTTACCCCTAGTAAACCTGAGAGACTCCTTATCTCTGCCTCTTAGTCACGACTAGCACATGTCCTCTCAGGAGTGTTTCAATAACTTCTCCGAGATCAGAATAACATTAGGACAGGATGTAACAATTTAGTTTATTTTACCTTTTTAATCCCATTTAACAGTTGGAAAAAAATGAGGAAAGTTAATAGCAAGGATTCAGGGCTGTAAGGAACTGTATCCTGAGCCACCAAAATATTTAAGCACACCAACAGTCCCACTGTAGTTGATGGACTTGTTTGTAGGTTTAGGGTATTTGGTTAAGTCAGCACACTCAGATCAAGTCGCATGTAAGCAATATTTCTCCATTCTTTGTCAGTCATTAGCAGGTGTTTCACAAACCATTTTCTGATAATAGATATGGTAGGGTTTCAGGCCTCCTGTTAAGAGGTTCCTTATCCTTGCCAAAATCATAGCCTAATTGAGTAGGAAGTTTTATTCTGCTTCTGTTAGTATGAGTGATGAAACAGTAAATGACTGTATCAAATAGGATGGATGGTAGAAGATGCAAAGTGGGGAAAGAGGGAAGGGAAGGAAAGGTATTGCATTTGAAAATGTGCGGAAGGAGAAAGATTGCAGGAAAGACATCTTGCATAATGCAATGGGAAATGACGTAAGGGGAAAAGTCAGCAGAAGATTGCAGGCAAATCTGGTGCCTTCCTTCCTCTCCTTGCCATTGGTCTCATCCTGTCACCATCTCTCTCACAGTACCTTCATCTCCAGAAGCCCTTGTGGAACGGAGCAGTTTTCTCTAACATTTCCCTCTTTACAGCTTTTGTTGCTCTTTTCCCTGGCCAACGTTTTGCTTCAGCCCTTAAAAGTTATTGTCCTTTTAGCAAGACAAAAAAACTTGTGTGGAAAGATTTGTTTCAGATGTCTGTCTGGTCGGTGTAGGTGCAGTTTAAATGGAATATTTTTCTTGCATTCACCTTGTAGTTATTGTTCAAGGATACAGAGCAGAAGTCCACCTTATGCTAGTTGAAGGATGATCTCCCTTTGCAACTAGCTGCTTCAAAGATTATGGCTTTATATATTACCAAATTACGGTTTGTCAGTCTCAGACCGTAGACAGATCTTCCTCAATAATTGGCTAACAAATCCAGAACTAATTCTCAGAAGAACTCGAGGACGCCTGGAATCACAGTACTTTTACTACAGTGGAAGATGAAGCCTATTTTTCACACCACCTTTCATCTTCAAAAATCACCCTTTGTAGTTTTGGAAGGTGATTAGATAATATAGCTTAATGCAGCACTTTCCCCTACCGTTAAATACAGTTGTTATAACATAAGAATATGAATTTATAATAGAGTTATAGAATCATAGAATCATAGAATCATTAAGGTTGGAAAAGACCTCTAAGATCATCGAGTCCAACCGTCAACCCAACACCACCATGCCCACTAAACAATCTCCCTAAGCGCCTCATCTACACGTCTTTTAAATACTTCCAGGGATGGTGACTCAACCACTTCCCTGGGCAGCCTGTTCCAAGGCCTGACCACTCCTTCAGTAAAGAGATTTTTCCTAATGTCCAGTCTAAACCTCCCTTGGCGCAACTTGAGGCCATTTCCTCTCGTCCTATCGCTTGTTACTTGGCAGAAGAGACCAACCCCCACCTCGCTACAACCTCCTTTCAGGTAGTTGTAGAGCGTGATGAGGTCTCCCCTCAGCCTCCTCTTCTCCAGGCTAAACAGCCCCAGTTCCCTCAGCTGCTCCTCATAAGACTTGTGCTCCAGGCACACTTGAATATAAAGAGTAATGCATGCTGGAATGGAATATGTAGCTGAGAAAGAAGATATTATCCAGAAGTGGCACTTCAGAAAAACATTGCAACCAGTGTCTGATTTCAAATGTATTCAAATGGTTCTGTGTGTTTGACAGGAGATTCTGTTGCTTCAGAAATAATTTGCATTCTATCATTATATAATGGACAGAGACTGAAACAATTTTTAATAGTTATGGAGAATAGAATATAAATTATACATTTAGATTGCAAGAAAAAAATTATTGAACCATGGTAGTGCAATGAACTTTAATATACTCAACAATTCTGTTAATATTAATTTTGAACATTTTGTTATACATTTGTGAACAACTACAGCTTAAATAATAAAAATGGGAAAAAAAAAGGTTTTTTTTAAACTTTGATATGTTTATTTGTGTATTTAATTTACCGTGCATAACAACACTACGCTTCTGGATAGCAAATAGTTTCCAGTAGAACAATACTGATGTGACTGCATTTCCAGCTTTTTGAGGAACGATTCAAATTCAATTGCAGTGTCTGCAATTTCAAAAACCTAAGACCTGATTCTACTACAAAGACACAAAAGAGAGCTCTGCCATTGGCTTCACGGTAAGCAAAATGGGCTTTGTAATCTGAGATTTGGGACATTTTTAGAACATTTTTCTGAGATCCAGCTTGTTTTCTATTAAAACTAATGAAAAGACCCCTGTGGCATTTTGCAGGAATTGGATCAGGCTCTCAGTGGTACAATCTGTTCTATATATAACTTACATGCCGTTGGTGTTTGTGGGAGATAGACTCCCAACCCGAAGGAGCTGTAAGAAGTGTTGGATTTTTAGAGAGGTAAGGCAGGTTGAAATAATTGCCGTGGCAAAGAGCAATTAAGGGTTGTGTGAAACAACCTGCAGCTTTGTCACATTTTGAAAGGCCAGACTCTGTGACTCTCCGGCAGAGTGACGTAATCACACATCATTTTCTGTAACAGTTGCCTGAGAACCTACATGCATTAAGGTTCTCATTTTAAAAGTCTCCTGCCATGGAAATGCTCCTTACTGCGTTTCTGTGTGGGACCTACGCTTATGTTGTTCGCTGCTGGGCTACTCCAGTTTTCTACTGATTTAAGCTATAATACATATATGTAGAACAAGATGTAATGTAGAACTGAATCGAGCTCTGTGTGTCAAACAGTACCTAAGTCTAGTAGGGTGATTTCAGTTGTAGTTCAGTCTGTATTTTACGTTTCTGCCACAACTTTTTTGTGTACCAGTCAATATTTTGATTTGCGTAATTTTTTTCTCTATTGCATCCAACATCTTTCTGTCACTCAGAATGGACCATCCAAATTATTTAAATCCTTTACCTTGTTTACAGAAATATTATTACTCTAATTACCTCCATAAAAGCTCTCTAACTGGTATTTCATCCGGCAGGAATCTTTCTGTTGTTTTTAAAAAGAGTTGAATAGAACCTTGTTGGAATTCTGCTGGAAGGAAATGGATTTCTTTCCATCAGAAGTATCAGTGTCTCAGGTGTTACACATTCACATGCTATTAAGAGTCTCTGTTTTCTCATGCTAACGATTCTATAAGGATCAGTTTCTAATCAGAAACTGGTATTTCTTGTGTTTTCAGTATTTCCGCATTTGTTATAGATCTAACACTCTAGAAATATCAGAGGAGTTCAGTAATCTTTCATCAATAATCCATCTGGAAAAAGCCAATATAATATGATTGAGCCTTCTAAGTGTTGAAATCAATAAAAATATTTTCCTAGTAATTAAAATATCTTATTTTTATTTCTTGTATTTAATAATTTCTGGTCACTTAAAAGTTGACTTAGCTTGCATATTTACAAAATAAATTCTGACCTTTGTTTTTATTGGTTTGTTTTTCAGCTTGAACTCTACTTCTTCCAAGGTATCTAAGCATTTACAAATGAGTCATATTTTCTTATATCCTCAGTACATAAATATGTGAAAGAACACAGTAATGAATGTGAATGAGCACAGTAGTGATTTAAAGCAGAGATTCTTGGCTTATGTTTATTCCTGACTTACATGGACCATGAAGCTACACTCTCTTATAAGAAACCAGTGGGTCTGATCCTAGTGAGGGGAAGAAGGGAAGGTGTTGGGCTGAGTCACTGAGGGGAAGGAGGACAGTGGGTTTAGCAGGTCTTGGAAACAGCGATATGATTGCTGTAGCAAAAAGGGTGGAGACAAATGAGCATGTGGGGCAGTTGATACTTTACGGGTTAATGCTATATACATAGTACCTCACCAAGGCCAGGAGGGAATTAATGAAGTGGAGAGGACTGAAAAGCAGTCATGTGAGTCTCGGTGATAAGAAATGTCCAGATGTCATCCTGATCCACCTGATGAAACAAGTATGCATGAAAGAAACCTGGATCAAAAGAAAACCTGCTTATGGCCCCCCTGCATCCATAGGAGATGGTTGGGTTTCTGGAGATCTTCCCCTGTAGCCAAATTGGTCATGGTTAAAAGTACAGCCCACATGGCATTGAGGACTGTATGTATGGTTTCCTTGAGAAAGGCCAAATTGGTCATGGTGAAAAGTACAGCCCACATGGCATTAAGAGGACTGTATGTATGGTTTCCTTGAGAAAGTAAGCGGGTTCTGCCTCAAGCTGTGATGGCCTACAAATATCAATTAACAGAGCCACATAACTGTTACCAACATTCTTTTACAGAGTAGTAAATATGTAAGTTCTGGACAGGATTTGCTCTAATAACCTCTGCTTATCATGGACATTTTTTAGTAGTTAAAATCACCTTGTCAGTACATGGATCATTATTAAGATACTTAGAAATTACTACAGTGCAACTAATCTGGAACAGAGACATAAGTGCCCATCTACTATGCATTTCAAGTTATGAAGTATTACAAATGTTATTAAAAAACACTAATAAACTTTTGTGTTAAAATATCATGGCTAGTCTACCACCCATGAAATCTTAGCTTGAACTTATTATCCAGATCATAACAAGATCACATTCTTCATTCAAGAACAGCAGAGTTTACTCAAGGCTTTTTTTCCAGTGATTTCTTTTCCTGCCTATCCAAGCTTTCTGTGGGCTGAGGAACCATTTCTGCCACTGCTGCCTTTCCATCAGTCGTCTTTGCTGCTCGCTGTTGGCTTTTTTTATCCTTTTCTGTTTCCACAGGGGGGATTTCATTTGGATCAGGTGTCTGTTCTGTAGCAATAATTTCTTCTGCATGTGGCTTAATAAAATCTGATTTAGGAGAAGTAATAAAATTTCCCTTACATTTATTATGCTCAGCAACACAGAGGTATATAGATTTTGCTTTCACATTGGTTATGACCTTATCATGTTCTTTTCCTCTTCCCATACCCATATAAAGAGATTCAGTATCACAAATAATGTTACTACTTTTTACAGAGCCAAAAGCAAGCCCGAGTCTTTATGGTCTCTAATTAAAAAGATTAAGGGGTAGAACCTGCAAAACATTTACAGATGTAAATAATGGTTTCTCATGTAAGTTATCTCATTTACAGGACTGCTCAGAAATGTCTAGGTTACTCATACCAGTAAGGCAAGAGAGGAAAGAAATGCAGTTAAATATTTGTTCTTGCCTTAGGAGCAGAAAAGGGAAGAGGAATAAGAGTGTAAAATGTTCTGTCAGCAATGATATAACATGTATACACCCTGTATACAAAGAAAAAATACTTAGGCAAAAATATGTAAAACAGATGTTCTGATAATGTTGGAATTTAAGCCTTATTTGGAGCTAAAATGCTTTACATGAGGGAGTTGTAATTGTGAAGAATAAATCAATGTCCAAGTAGCAGTTATATAATGAGTCTAAAAGAACAGTAAAAATCTGTAATATGCAAGAGTGCTGAATCACCAGAGCGCTTTTCATTTTCCACCCTTTCTCTAAATTGGACAAAAAAATGCTCACTTATAATTCCAACTTTACCATTCAATATGGACATAAAGCCAAGAGAGAATAATTGATTTATCTCAAATAGTGGCTATATATACAATCAGGGTTTTCTAAAACAGTTTGGCATTTAGGGTCCCTTAATTAGCAAGGCTTTTTTTTTTTTGTTAAGTGTCAAACGTCTTGCTGCTGAAATGAGTCTTACTTTGGAAAATAACACCATCTGTGTATATATACATGCTTAGCAGGTCTTTCCTCTGCATTCAGAAATTTGAAAGTATTTATTATGGCTTAAAAAACTTTCATCAGCCAGGTGAGCCAAGGTGAGAACTCACAGCCCAGTGGAAAGGTGATTTGAAAGTGTTGTTTTAAATCTCTTTCACTGAGGTTTAACCTGGCAATTCATACTTTGCATTTGTTGTTGATTAAGAGCATACATACTGTAAAACATACTGTAAACTTGATTGTTTGGGACCTGAGAAATACTGATTGGCACAGACTATTAACTGCATAATGTGTAACAATTTTTTCATTGGAGTAGAAGACTATAAAGGTGAAAGTGCTCTTACCTTTCTTTTCCCCTTCCTTCTGTTTGCTTACTGTCATTTTTTTCTTTTTAGATACCTTTATATTATTTTGATCATGTCCTTGGACTGTGCCAGTCTGTCCTGACACAGAAATCACAATCACCTGAAGCAAAGCAAGAACAAAAAGTGCACAAGCAAGAAATGTAGATGCATCACAAGTTCTATTTGAAACCACCATAACCCAGTCCCTGGCAGCAGTACGTTTAGAAGCAGCTATTACTGTTTCAGGGACACGTACATCTTCTGAAGCAAACAGAAGTGGAATCCAGACTGTTATCTGTGAGGTGGCCCACTTGTATTCCCTCTCAGTTCTGCCAAAAGGAGGGAGGCAGGAGGACAGATTTTTGAAGATAAAGTAGTAGAAATAAACTGCTGCCAAAATGCAATCATTATTAAAAATATGCTAATGCCAAGTTATAAACATCAGTTATCAGGTATTGCGAAGAGCAAGTCATATTCTTGTTTGCATTCTGGAGGATGGAAGAGAGACGTGACACTGTTGCTTTTAAGCTGTATGTCCTGGGACCAAGATGGAGTGACCTGCTTATCATCCTTGAATTGGCTTCATGTTATACTAAGCAAAATTATCAAATAATTTGACATTGGTTCTTTAAACTCAGAAAGCTTGCTGTATCTCAAATTTAAAAATTAAGCTGTTTTACTTTGTCTGATACACAGCTGTTGTGACTAAATAGTCTGAACTTTTTTTGTAACATATTGACTCATTAATGTACACAATTACACACTTAAACCTTAAAATTGCAATAATGTCATCAAGTTTGATACTGGAGTTTTAACTATTTTAGGAGATAAGGCTTTGTGAACACATACACTGTTTATGTGAAATGCTGAAAACACATTAGTTTTACATAATTTCATGTTAAAAACCCCTGTGATGTGAAATCTATTCTGGAAGAAAAAAGATTTATACCAGATAAAGTTAACATGTTCCTTGAAACTGGTGGTACTATTCATGCATAAAGTTAAGCACATGCTTACATGTTTTGGTAGGTCATAAATCTGATCTAAATCTGGATATTAAGATCATAATCATTAGCCCTTTATAGAAACTGATGAAAAAGAAACTATTAAAAAATTGCAAAAATCACCACTTTCACCATTGATAACTGTGTTGAATCTATTGTTACCTGAGCCATTAAGAACTCCCTCATGCTTCCACTTCGCCTTTAACGTTAGCTGCCAGTGAACCTCAGATGGCAAGGGTTTAAGTGAGCATTAACTGTACAGCACTTGCTAATAGCGTCCTCACAGAAATGCCAATACTGCAGCAAAATGAGTGCCTGGGCAACAGCACTATTTCTGCAGTCACAGTAGCTAAAAATGACACGAGAAAGTATGTGGAAGGTGCACACAGATCGTGCTTATAGTGAAAATGTATACGTTAGTTCTTTAGATTTTGATGTGAAGAATTGTGCTGTTGTGAGACTAGTAATGAAAAGAGTTATTAATATGGCACGTTGCTCTCCTAATTAGCAATTGGGCTGATAACTGCTTCTGATCATACATATATATATGAGATATATATTGTATCACATGTATATATCATATATATATCCAGCAGGATGGACATATATGTGCATTCTGTTGCTCTTCCTCAGCTAATAATAATCAGTGGCATTGCTGTAAAATAGCTGACATGCAGTTTTTAATCTATATTAGTGTGTTCAAAGATCTGGACAAATGTTTTTTGTCTGAAACATTTTTATCTGAAAAAAAATTTTTTTTTCTATGTTCCAGTGAAGATTCTTTTTGTAGCTTTAAAAGATCTTGACGAAATATGTTATTTCCAATCTCCAGTGTTAAGTTTGGATGAAATTAATTGAAGTCTCAGTCTAACAAAATACTTACCTAACACCCTTAAATCAAAATTCATGAGCAGGTCCATTGAATCACATGAGACCACTCCTGTGCGTGAATTTGCAATAACACCTTGTTGAGTTGAGATGTGAAGTAGTGATGGTCTGGACCAAAAGGTGTGAAGAGATGCCATTGTGGGTTTTGTCGTGAACAGTAAAGTGAAGATTAACAGAGATCTAAAGGAAAGCTAGAGGTAGTTACAGTGGTGAAAGCATTAAGACACTAAGATACTGTGCACAAGTACCAGAGCCGTGACTAGAAAACAAGACACAGTGAAACAAGCATGTGATAGAAGGAAAGAAGTGAATTCAGTTTATTTGTGAACATAGAGGAGAGTTCGTACATTTTTGCAGACACACACACACACATTAGTGTTCTGGCCTCCTAAGCCTAATTTTCATTTATGTTACAGTACTTTTACCCCAATTGGGCAAGTTAAACAATGTTTATGGATGTAAATGACACCCATATTAAGGCCTCTCTAAATTAACACAGCAATACAAAGGGGCCTTAAAGTAGACAAAACCAGCACTAATTTCTCCATGATTTCTCTAACACATTCCATCTATGCTATGTTCCCTAAGTTTGAACAAATCTAAACTGCTGCTCAAAAATGACTCGATCATTTTTTATCATTCCATCTACCTCATCAGTTGCCCCCACTGAAACGATTCTTCACCCTTTCCATTTTTGTTGTACGGTCAAATGCTCCAGGAAGAGGGTCAAATGGCGGACCTGTGTTTGCAGCCAACATGCATTTGGCCTGGCTGAAGATGCTACAACTAGGTTCTGTGAAGTTAGCAGTAAGAAAATATTTAGGAAAGGCCCTGTTTTCCCTGGCACAATTAAGTGTATTAGAAGCAAAAGTGAAGTGAATGGAAAAATCCAAGGCTGCCAGCTAAAGCATTTACACACAGAGATTATGTCAGCCTATCATCCAAAATCTCCCCCATACTTCTGTTTCCTAGTCTTAAATTCACGCTTTCGTTTTCTTATCTTCTTTCTTTTTCTCTTGCTCAGACTGTCTCTCTTCCTCAGGTATGAACACACTTACAGTGACATCGCTGGTCTCTGTGCCGTACTTGTTCTTCACCACAATGCTGTATTTCCCAGAGTCGAATGTGGACACATTAGAAATGGTAAAGCTGACGTTTTTTCCAGATTCAAATTTCAGGATGCAATTAGCATCGGATACAAATGATTTTTCATTCTTCAGCCATGAGACCTCTGGGGTAGGATCTCCCCAGACAGTGCAAGAAAGATTAAGTGCCTATAGAAAAAGTACAAAAGGATTATAAGTAAGAGTCAGTAAACATTTGCTCTGTTTTTTGATGCCTGACTCTCCAAATGTTCCCCTCCCCATTTAGCTTCGTGCTTTTAGTAAATGGATGCATATCACCATCAGTGATCAATATTTTTTGTCAGTCTTCTGTATCATAAAGGAAAAAAAGGAACGCAGTTAGTTCAAAAACTCCATTAAAACCTTCAATATTTTATGGACCTTCTTCTCTGCTCTCATAATCATTAGTAGAGCTCTCTCCATGCATATTGTTTAATATCAAATTAGATACTATCTGCATTTGTGTGTTAGATCTGAAATGAGAATTTGTGGAACCGTCAGATGGATTTGTTCATGTTAAGCTCACCATATATTTACCACAGAAGTAAAGAAAGTGTGCCTGCCTTTTTAAGTAACTAAGAACAAAGTGTCCCTGGAATATTTTACGATCTTTTTAAACTATGCCCTGATAGCTCTTCCAACAGACTTGAATTGTTTTATGCACTCCTATAAAACTATTTTTAACTGAAATTAGTACAGGCTTTACCCTTTCTTTGGTGTTCATCTAAGTATTTCCCTTTGATGTTAGTAATGTTCCTAAGGGCTGAATTTAGTCCCATCAGACTGAAGGAAGCCTCTTCACTGTCAGAGAGTCCAGTTGTTGGGGAGATCCCTTGCGGTTGGGCACTTTCTGTAGGCCAGTGAGTCTATTGGGCACAAAATGTCCAGGCCCCTTTTTGGGTTTTCAGCTGAGAAATTCATGTTTGGGAGATACTGATACATATACACGGTCCCCTCCTCCAGTCACAGTGCCATGGGAATCTTCTCAAAAGAATTTGCAAAAATGAATATCACATAGAGAGTCAAATGTGGAAAATATTCATACGAAACTTCAGTGGTACATAGGCCTTTCTCTGAACCTTTATTTAGGAAGGAATCCATTTATGTCTAAGTATTAAATAGTACATTGGTCCGAACTTAAAAAGTTATTCAAGGTAGATTTTTTTTTTTAATGGAAATTGAAGAATTTTTACTGCAGAGAAAATGGTCTTCAGTGGTTCCTTAGGAATGGACTAAGTGATACATAAGGAATGGACAAGATTCCACTGGAATCAAGTTTTTCTTACCTTTTTTTTAAAGGCTCTTGATACAAATACGTCAAAAATAGAGACAACTGAAGAGCACTCACATTGTTGGCCCTGTAGGCTGTCATGATAAAAATCTACTGTGAGAAATCTATTTAACGGGCTACCTTCCCTTCACCTCTCTGCTTCTTGTCTGGTAGTGTAATAGTGGAAGATGGGACAGAAGAGAGACATCCAGAAGGCTGTTGAAATGAGCAGATCGAAAAAATGGATACCTCTATACAAATGAAAGATTTTTGTACCTCTGACTACAAAATAAAAATCAAATAAATCCCACATCGCCTAAGGACCGAAATGAGAACAAAAGGGCGGGGGGGGAAGTCTTTCCTCCATCAAAACAACATAATTCTTGGTACCAAAGGAAAGGCAGTTTCCAAGTGAGAAGTGGTTACGGCATGGTGGAGATGGCCTCTATCTGATTTCCTGCAGCACCTACAGCTGGTGACCGCGTGGGGCTGTTGACTGCCTTCTCTCATAGCCCACTGGTGTGAATGTGGTTTTGATTGCCATATCAGTCCCTCTTTTTGAAAAACAAGGGGAAAACAAGAGGTTTTACATTTCCCCCTCCTCCTTATCACTCTCAAACACGCCCTCAGCCTCAGCCTCAGCCAGGCATTATATATGGGTCCCTTCCGGTGCCCAATATTTCTTTATTGTCTTCTGATTCTCTAGCAAGCAAGAGATCACCATCGAGTGGCCCCAGCTGCCACTCCAAGATGCTAATGAGCTGATGTCCATGTCCAGACATCTCTACTAGTGGCATCATTCAAACCCTGGGTGTTTGAAGTGATGTCAGTACTCCTTAATTTAAAGAGATCCAAGCAGTAGTGATGACTCTCTTCTTCTTCTAAATCATTCATTAAAATAGCTGCATTTTGCTTAACCTTGCATCACTAGCTCCTGTTTGACATCGGTGCTCCTCTTGATGTTCCCAATTCTTATTATTTATTTTCCAGCTTCTAATATGCAGAGATGTATCTTACGATTCACTATGCAGATAGTGGAAGCTAATTCCGTAATTATGGAGCCTTAGCCAAGGAGAAGTGATTGCTCACTGTGACTGCACTGATCTGTTTCAGATTTTCTGTTCTTTGGGCAGGAGATTGTCTTTGCTCATGTATATCTTCATTACTCACTGAAACCCCTGATTATAATGCTGTATTCAACCTGAAATCCTTATCCTGGTAAAAAAAGTGTGTTCTGTACTCCTGGGGGGGAAAAGGCACCTTTCCGCTTCAAGATAATCCCCCTTTTCCAGTAGTTGTCTGGCTCTGATGATTGTCTGGGGCAGGGGGCTAGGGAAAAGGACTGGAAACCTGTCTAGATGTTGTGGTGAGTGAATGAAATCTATCAGGAAATCTGATCTACCTGAAAAACACTGGGTGAGTAAACCCCATCTCTTTGAGCCGGATCTCAGTATTTCAGAACTCCACACAGAAGTTCCTATAACAAGCCTGGAGCTGGGGCACTAAGGCATGTGCACTTGGAGCAACCAGCAGCTGCAGGTCCAGACCCTTTGTGCCCCCTACTACCTTTTGTGCCTTTCACTGGAGATTATCATGAGTAGGGTAGTACAGGTGGCAGAGGGAAATGTGTCCTTGTATTTCAAGTATTGCCGTTCCTCTTGCATATTAGCACAAACTCACATTCGTGGGTGGTTTGGGCTAAGATGCCAGTGAGTGAATTGAAGCAACTCAATCCGGGGAACCTGCTCCCTTCTTCCACCTACCCCTGGCAGAAGGGTAGAATGGGGAGTTGGTTGGCAGAAGGACGCAACATGTTGCTTCTAGGTCTGAAAGTGCCTGTCTGTCAGAATCCTAAACTTCTCCTTTTAAAAATAAAACCCCTTACTCACTTACAGGCCGCCATTAAAACAGCCACTTAGATTAATTTGGCTGGCTGTACACAAAACTTATGCTCGTATTCTCTGTCGGGTCAAATTCCTCCCTAATATGAACTGACACTTAGCCTTTTCCAATTATATCACACTGCTGAAGAGCATTTCTGTCTATCAGTGGAAGCCTCTTAGGCCATCTGGAACGCTGTTTGATTAACACTGGGTAAACACTGGTTTATTCGTTCTCACACATATCCTTCAGCTCACATGTAAAAAGCTAATAAATAGCATCACAGTCATGGTGTTAAGTTTAAGACATGCATATGCTTGGAAGTTCAATCTAGGGATACCAATCTGTTCATATAACTCTAGTTATGGCTGCACTTGTATTCAGAATCAAAGCTTGCAATTGCCAGTCCTCTGCTACCTCACTTACTGTTTTTCAAAATCCTTGATGATTGTGCAATTTGCATGAATTACACAACAGAGAACTGCATTCCCCTCTCTCCAGCATATATGCAAACAACAGACAGATGAGCCAACACCACCCAAACAAGCACCGTTTTCCCCAATCACTCTCTGTCCTACTCCATTTCTCAAAACAATTATCTACTGAATCCAGAAACATAAGGTCAAGGATATTTGTCTCGAGTTCTGGGAGTTTTTCAGTCACTTATTCAAACATTACAGATGTCCTTGCTGTCAAGGACAATGTGTGTCTGGGTAAGATTTTGCAACTCATTTTTTACAAACTCCTTTTTTTTAAGCTCTACACATTTTGCTTTAGTGAGCTCATGCTCAACTTCGTATCACCTCTCTTTTGGCAGAAAGCTTAAAACTGATAATAACCACCCAGATTTATCCCCTGCCAAAGCAGCATGAGAATCTCATCTCCAAGCACAAGCACTATTTGCTGAGAATCTGCAAATTCATTCCGTTTCTTTGTGTCTTCTACCTACAGTTACAATGCTCGTATGAGTGCTTCTCACTTCTACCTTTCCCAAACTGCTAAATCTTTTAATGAAAGGTTTAATCAAATGTTATCTCATTTTGTAATGCCAACATTCTTAATTTTCCCAGAAGGGCTGCAGTCCGCTATCTGCTGGCCATGCTATATCTCACATTGTTAAGCGATTCAGACCAAGATTTTAGATTCTTAGCACTTCTGCTCAGCTTATAATCAAATACTTTTAACCAGCTGACCTACTGCCAGACAAAGCCAGAAATATCGGGAAGCTGCCTTACTGAAGTTGTCATGTTACAGGTTTCCAATGACATTCACGTGCCCTATTTCAATGTTCACCCACACTGTGAAGAGGAACCGGCTAGAGGCAGACCAGTGGGAAGTGGAGGGCTGGCACTTCTTGGTCTCAGCACTATTATGCAGCAATTTGTAGCAGCAGCGTGCTGGGAAAAGGTTGCAAGATTGAGAACTGACTTTCTGGGTCATCTATTCTGTGCTCAAGCATCGATGTAGCCGTGTTCCTCCGGGATTGCCTTACAATAATCTTTCAGCTAAACTCTGCTAATGTAATCCAGTGTAACACCAGTGACTTCTTTTGACTTCCTTCCCATTTACCCTGATGAAATAGAGAAAATGATCTCCTTTTGTCTGGGAGAGAATTGAGTTAGAATGGTTTACTAGTTTTACACCGTTTAAACGCCAGTCTTGACAGGGGTGACTATCTTGCCACATTGCAAGGAAGTTAACTGCATAAAACATAGAATGACTAGCTATCTTGTAAATAAGGAATTAAACTTCCCTCGTAGCCTGTTACAAAAAAAATTCTGTGCATGAATTTTTAAAGAGCTGGTTGTGTAAGGAGTTTTAGTCTCAGCTCACCTTGTCATCTCACTTTTATCTAATGCTTAAGAAAAGACACTGCCCTGAATACATAAACCCATCTGTGCAAGACTGTTGAATTATGTACAGATGGCAGGCAATGAATAAATAATGTAGCAGATTTTAAAGATGGAATCTTTAAAAAAAAGGTGAATATTTTCCCATCATTGAAAGGCATTCAGGTTGTTGGGCTGTTTTGTAAAGCTTCAGTTAATTTACTGTACCTTGCCCTCCTGGATGGTGACAACATCGGGCAAACCTCCAAGTACCCGCGCACGATCTGGAAATAAATAAGAGTAATTTTCTTTAGTGTCTCAAAATCAACTGCGTCCCAGATTCTGTTTTCCCTCTTGTTCCATTGTATTATCTTATTTATGTACAACTTGTCTCTGATGTCTGCACTAGCAGAGCACTATTCGGCATTCTTAGCACACCATTTGGACTTTAAAAAATGTTGAACTCACAGCAAAAGATGTGTTAATAGCTGGTGTCAGTCACTTACAGAGGGGAATTAAAGTACATGTGCAGATTTTGCCATCAATTCGGTGTTACTTCTGAGTGCACAAAAAAAATCTGAATTTTTGAGATCTGGCACTCTAAATTTTTAGTGTCATAAACTAAAAATGTTGTGTTTCCAAAAGGAAACGAATGACAGCTAATAAAGTGGTAGAGATTAGGTTTTGATCTAAATACAAAGACAGTGTCAGTGACGGCACTGAAATTCCATGGCTTTGTACGTATCTGGGTGTAAATGAGATCAATATTTGGTCTAGTTTTAAGCTCAAAGTCCCATAGGACTCTTAAATACAAATAAGCTGATCACATGCAGGCTTTGGTGCACTTATTCTGGAGTATGGATTTAATTCATTATAAGTCTTGGTGGAGCCTGGCAGAGGAAGGAAATGACTATACAGAATGTTCCCCTCTAATGTATTCTGTAAAAGATGTGCTCTGGAGCACGGAGATAACAACCTTATGAGACTGGGAACGGGACTGTGTTATGTCAATTAACATGCCAGCCCCTTATGAATGGTCTAGGGTTAGAAAAGAAATGCCCAGGGCAGGGCTATTACTGATCCTTTTGTGCTGTCTCAGCTGGGACTCGTAGGGATCACTGTACATTTCCAAACCCTGCTCTATTTGGAGTATATGTCCAGGAAGAGTTAGCTCAGATCTCTCTACACATTTTTCTCCAATAAATTTTCAAATGCCAGTTCTGCCCTCGTTTTTACACAGGTCTGAAAGTCATCTGCAGCAGGAGAACTTTTTGATGTGTTAAATTTTTTCCATGCATTTTTCTGTAAATAGGGAGAATATTGAGCTTAATAATTCAAGTTGAATTCTAATGACTTATTCCTTAAGTAATTATTACATACTTCTGTTTTAGTTGCTATGTTGGAATTGACACACACGCAAAAGTATCAGGAGATTCAGGGATCGGTCTTTAAGCAATGCAAAAGCTGCTGTTGCTTTCTTACCCATCTTTGTATGCAATGCAGAGCCATTTGACATTTTAGTTCAAAACTAGCCAAGTGATTTCCTCCATTTTTGAAAACAAAGTGACTTTTGTGCAGAGAACATGCATGAGAGATCTCAGCAATGAAGATAATTTTTAGAGAAGGCTAACTGGTAATAAGAACAGGAGCTTAGGCTGGAAAAATCAACATAACCCATAACTATAGTGGTATTAGCTGCAATGTGCACCAATGATACATCACTAAAGGGTCACTCTCCTTGCTTCCCCTTGGTATAAGGACAAATTCATTTTAGGGTGAGCACATGCACATATACATGTATACATGCCCTCTCTCTCCCAACACACAACCTTCCTGGAGAGGAAGAAAACCTTCGTAAACAGTTTATTGCAACTATTGTCAAAGAAGGCCCACTTACTTTTCTCTGCAATCGCAGCTTGCCTGGAATTGAAAGAAACAAAAAGAAAGTCCAATTTCAGTTGAAGTTTACTTAGAATGATTGAAAAATAGCTTATCTTTTTAATTGCCTTTCATATGTTAAGGAAAATGTCTCATCATTTGGCAACACTGCTTATTCTTTGTTACCTAACTGTTATATAAGAATTGCACCAAAGAAGTCACATGCAAAACTCCTACAGACTTCTGTAGGACTAGGATTCGTTTCATGGGATATATTTAGCTCCAGCACAAAACAAATACTCTTATTATTTTATGGCTGCCATTACTGTATTTAGATGGCATAATACTTACTTTAATCTCTGGAACTCAGCAAAGGCTTCATCAAATGCTTTGTAAAGAGAAAAGTTTATTTTAAAGGTAGGTTCAGAGATAAATTATCACAAGTTTACATTTAGAATGTAGAATTAAATTAAAAACATAGACATCATTAAAGAAATACTAATGTATGGATGCATGCGTATTGTATAAACCCTAAAATGCTGAATGGTTCAACTAATAAAGGCCATCTTGTATATGGCAGCTGTTATATATACATATGAATGCATAAACACACTGTTTTTTCTTTTAAAAGTCAGGCTTTAAGACAAAGAAATAACAGGAGAGCAATAGGCTGAAATTATCTCACAAAACAGAGGAAGAAACCCACAATACACCACCTAAACGATAGCTTATGGCAGTGATCTCCCAAACTTTTTTGATCGTGCACCTCTATAGGTAAAATTTTTTTGAGCATGCACCCGCAATGTATGTACATTTATTTATTTAAAAATTACATAGATGTCCTACTGAAGTTCTCATATTTTCTTCCCGCACCCCAGCACATCATCTTGCACACACCCCACTTCGGAGGCCACTGGCTTATGGAATACAAGAGATCTGTTTTTTCCAAGTGCTTTTCACATCTGCTCTGAAGCATCACACTGATGGCCCTGACAGCAAACTGCTGTCTCCTCTGTAAATTCAGGCTAAGCTACCATCATGTGGGAGGTCAACCTCTCTGCTTTGAAAGGGAAGAAGAAATCTCTTTTCTCAGAAAGTGGGAATAGAGTACAGAAGGAGCAACATGGAGATGATTGTAAGGTTATTGCCCTTACACAGAGCTTGCAGGCCCAAAGTGAAGCTTTAGGGATGGGAACGGCGGGGGATGGAAACTCGGCAATTCGGAAGGAGATAATCTCTTCCCTAGGATCTGAGAGGTCTCTCAGAGTAAAAGCTTCCAACAATCAATCCAAATAATTTTAGCTGTTCCTCTAACATTCCTTTATCATGGTGATGAAAGGGACCAGTCTTGACATCTCTGAAGAATAAGGAGCCCTATTATATCCATCAAAGAAATGCAGTAAGAAAGTAACAGAAAGAACTTATCCCTCACTTCCTCCTCCAAATATTACTTGGAAGGGAGAGATACAGAAGGCATTCAGTGCTCCAACTTGTATTTAAAACTGCCAATCAATGCCAGCAACACAAGGGGTTTTGTAAGATAGCTCAGAAACTGGGCTGACATCTCAGTAGGCAAACTGTAAGCGGGTATTTGGAATCAGAAAAAGCCTTTCATAATTTATGACCCGAGAGCACAGGTTGGGGAAAACAAATTGCGCTGTCCCCACAAACGCTGCCAGGCTGCTGGGTACACACACAGACCCAATAGCCCAAAGGGTAACAGGTCTGTAGCAAGGTCCTGCTGCAGATGCTCCTACCCTACCACAGCGTAATGCCCGCGTACAGATGATGCTAGCAGAGGGAATGGCCTACCTTGTCCAGAAAGATCCACTGTCTTTTTGTGTCCTGTTTTCCCATCAAAGAGTTCCATGGTGTATTTGCCTTTGTCCTGTGGAGTTGGCTCATTGATCTGCAACCAGATCTGCTCCCCGGTGACACCAGTCTTCACTCGGTCTGTAAACCTAATCTGGGTATCGCTGAAAAATACACAACAACGTTACCCTTCCGTTATGCTGGAGTATAAATGGGATTTGCTCATGATGAGTCACTGAGTACATCTGCAGTTACTGAATGATTTCCAAGGTGCTATGGTGCTATGCCACCATATTTTGAAACTTTTGAAGTCAAATTCTTATTAAAGCTGTGGGCCAACGGGGCAGAATTGACATGACAGTCTTTCCCTGTTCAAGGTGTAGCTCTCCTCAAAGCCTGCAGCAAGGTTATGCATCTTAGTCTATGACCTGAGCCACGGAAAGTTACACAAATTTAAAACCCAAATCTCTGAAGAGTAATCCATGCATCCTCAAATGTTCATGTTGTCTTCTTAGCATCGGTTTACTTCTGCCTGTGCAAAACAAAACTATATAGGGCTGTACCTACAAAACCCCCCACTTTTGTCACAAATGGTGTTTGCCTAGTTGGAGTGTTTTCTGATGCTCTGCTATGCTTCGGCGTTTACAATTAAACATACTTTGACATAAATATATCTTCTTCCACAAAAAATATCAATTTCTCAGCTTCCTAGCTAAGCAGTTAATTGCCCTGGATGAGGCGAAAGATACTAGTCAAATAAGGTACTCATTTTCTTTTTATCTTTAAACTGATAACTTCGAATACACTAGAGGGTCAAAGAACATTTTTACTAGATTAATTTGATGTGCTTCAAGATTAAATTAGTTTCTAAAAATTAAATAGAGACGAGAGAGAGAGGGAGAGTATTAAGAGAGAGAGAGAAATGCAGAGTACTTCATATTCACTTCCAGTTTTGAAATGCTTGGGATTCCTGGTGATACCAGGTCAAAAAGTGTGCCAAGAAGCAGGAAAACCTCAAACTGCTTTCATTTCTCTGGCAGCGTTGGTGGTTAGCATCAGTGTCAATAATTACAGCCAGACTGCTGCAGCACATCCTGCGTATACTGTGCCTCATTTACATGAGTTTTATTGAGAGATCAGTAATTCAGATTCCATCCTAAAGACTAACTACTACCACGTCCACAGGAAGTGAAGCAGCAAGAACAGTAATAATAGATTTGAAGCGATTCAAATACGTTATTACTATTAAATCAAATCTGAGTTGTTTACTTCTCTGGGTTTTCCAGTGCATGCTGTTTGCTCATGGATTTGGATATGCAACTCCCATTAGTTTTATGGGGAGTTGGGCATTCAAATTCTTTTAAAAATTCTCAGTTATGCTGGAGATTTGGCTTGGTTAGGTTCGTAGCTCTCACAGGAGGGGCTATCTGGATTTTACTGCCCGGGCACATGCTGAAACTTGCTTTGCCTCCTAAATATGAACCCATGTGTTAAGAGGACGTGCCCGCTTGTCCCAGTTCCTGTGAATGGCGGCTTCTAGACAAGCAGACCTCCAGGCTAGGTATCTCAGAACCCGTGGTGCTGGCCTCTTTTAAAGCTTGTCAGTCTCTCAGCTTATATTTGCATCACTCCTTAAAACTGATTCAGGGAAAGATGCAGCTCCCATCCAGGAGGTGGGAAGCACTCTGAAGCAGCACGGCCCTGACAGCATCCCATGGCATGGGACTATCTGTCTCATGAGGGAAACGACAGGAGGGCCCTGCACCACCAACACCTGACTCTTGTACTGGTTTCACATGGGTGTAATTCACTGAAACTAACTCATATGAGGGAAGGACTCAGGAGAGATGAGAATAAACCTGGGCTTTGTCTCTCTCATACATCCAGGTTCTTTCTGAGTCTATGAAAACAAAATCGCACTGATTTTTGCAAAGCTTTTGCATACTTACTTGTGCACCCAGCCTACTCTCAGATCTTCCACATAATAACTAACATAGGAGTACAGTCTGATACCCTCAGCTGTGCTCTGGATTTTCAGGTCTGTCGCAGATAAAGCTGAAAGAAGAGCACATGGTTTTATGCAGCCATGCAGCCATTCATTGAGTGTCACAATGAGTCATTCATTCGAGAAGAGAATTAAGTGCTTACCAATCCTTCTGCATACTTCATTCATCAGATCTGCAAAAGCTGTGGAAATAAAATCCAGAGACTAAGGCTCTGTGTCTGCAGCTCAGGCACAGTCAATAATAGGACAAGTACTGGCTCTGAAATATTCTCCCCAGTAGGTTTGAAAAAGAAATCAGACCTATCTTATCTTATAAAGCATATTAGAAATCTAAGTAATGCAGAAATATAGCCTGTTATTCCACGTTTTCCAGACATTATTTAACAGCAGCCCTGATGAATACTGCTCCAGCTGAACAAAACTATATTATCTTTTTTTTTTTTCATAAATGACACTATTCAGTTGGAATGCTAACCCATCTATATACATACTAATGGATAGGTTTTTCTCCACTTGCTTGGAAACGTAAGTGGAATTTTAAAAATACAGTAATCACAATGAGTGAAAAGGCCCCTAAAGAAATGAATGGCAAAATATAATAAAAATGTGAAATCTTTTAAAATTATCTAGTTCCATAATTTCTTTCTATACTTGTAGACTTACACTGCTGATCGCCCCCTGAGGAAACCTGTTATCATTTTGCTTAGCGTTAGTCATCGTATTCTCCCAAAATTATACAGAATCCAGATTCAAAAGCTGTATTCAAATATTATTTGAACTGAAAAATCTCAGTTTTTCTGGTGAGATGATCTTATACGCAGGAGGAACAAAGCCACAGGAAGGTGACACACGCAGTTGCCTGTATTACCCCGAACCCGCTTGCAGGCGAGCAGTCAGGCTGTAGCTGGGGTGGCTGACAGCTCGCAGAAAGTGGCTCTGACCTGTGTCCTTAAGCTTTAGCTCACTGGAGTCCTTTCCTCTGTCGTCCTTCAGTATGACTTCGTAAGTGCCAGCATCTTTCTTAGAAAACTGCAATATTGTAACAGTAAAACTGTTCAGAATAGTTACTATAGAAAAATTTAGATTTTACTCCTGAACCCAGCTGACATCCCGGCCCCATCCCCGGGGAGGTGCTCGATGCCCGGGGCTGGGGCTGCCCCGGTGCCCCCAGCTGCCCTGCTCCTGGCTGGGGCGGTGGGACGGGCCCTGGCTGGGGGGTCCTGGCCTGCAGCCGTGGGGGAGCCCCCGGCCCCAAGGGGCCCTGATACTTCTTCCCTTCCTCAGCCAAAGAACGGAGAGCAAAGGGACGAAAGTCACACCCCCAGCCTGCAGCAAGGCTGGGCACCGACCAGACCTCTCTGGTGACTCCCAGAGGATGGTCTTCTGAAAGCCTGACTGGCAAGCGCTTTGTCATTCGCAACGTAAATGGGGCCTCATTCTGTTGTTAAACTGACATGCAAAGGAAGTGACAAGCTTATTGTCTCTTCTGTCATCATTTCCTGAAAATCTGAACAAGCAGTTATAGACATTTGCTTTAGCTAAAACACAGACGCCTTGCAAGTTTTTCCATTTTTAAAACTCGCTTCCTTTTTTGATTGTTCTTTTGAAATACCAGATTAGATCGTATCTTTCACTGAATTTGTAACACTAACTTCAGCTGAGGACTAACAAGGACAGTCACTCACCTCTGATATCAGCAGAGTACACACGCCGTCTTTAAAGTCATGTTCTTCATCTACCATTATCTCCCTGTCATCTTTGTACCATACAATGTGTGTTTCCTTCTTAATATTAGCCACCTAAGATGGGTGAAAACCACGTTGTAATTATTCTGTTCATTTGAGCAGGTGAACTTAGTGTCGCATGGTTTGCCTGTTCAAGTCTCTCATGGAACAGCAAGCTTTACAGTGATCGCAGTGAGTTGTTGCAGGCCTCCATTTTAAAATGAGGGATGCAAGAGGGAAAACAGCAGGGATGAAAAGAGAGAGAAAACAACTGCCAACAGCTTCAAGGAGCCCAGGACACCAGTGGGTCCTGTCCAGGGGATTTCTACATACATAAACTGGCCAAAAATGAGAAAGTCCCAGGATTCACAAAGACTTGTCATTCCTATTCAGGTGCCTTTTCCTGGGTGGGCAGCTGACAGACCTGAAGGAAAAGGTTCAAGCTATTTTCCAAGGTATTTTGTTACACACAATGAGCAGTCGCCCAGCATGATTAGCCTTCAGAGGCTCTGTTGCTATCCAATACGCAGTTGGGAGGACACCAGCAAAGGGCATGTCTTTAGTCCCTTCCCACCCTCACCGTCTAAGTAGTGGTAGGTCAAAGTGCTTTGAACATTGTACTCCATGTTTTCCTTGCCCCTTACCTTACATTTCAACATCACGTTACAGTCATCGGTAACTTCCCATCCCAGTTTATCCACAAAATGAGGACCTGTTTAAAATTACAGATGCATTTTTAAGGATCGCATCAACTGTATTCATGATACAAAACCAAAGACAAATATGTTTTTCTTGACAAGAATACTGTAATATTTTAATGTTGTTTGATTTTTCTGTTTTCTCCTTCAAAAGGTAAGCAATCATATAACAGAACAAAAACATCTATTTCAAATTAACATATATAAATATAAACAAACTCTTATACTTAACAAATTAACACATATGTGATTCTTATAAGTATCCATATTATCACCTTGTTTCCTGTGCCACTCTTTTCTCTGGAAATCTGCTTCATCCTGCAGCTTCTTGAATACTAGGAATTAAAAACAGCAAGAAATATGAAGGTTAAACATCATGTGCCATTTGTACGATACTGAATGTCGCTCTAACAGTTAGGTGCAACTCTGTCCCTTGGAGGTCAATGAGAATCCTGCCATAGGGTCAGGTTTTCACTGGACATTTCAAAGTGTCAGAAGCTGATTACGGCTAACCCAACTTTCCTAGCTGCTTGCAGTCATCAGGATTTTAATGTGTCGTGTCTGATGAAGCGTAATCCCCAATCATACAGCTACTTTCCGCTCTCGGTAGGAAGGCAAAGGAGCGGCAGCAGAGTCAGCAAGCCACTTGAGCTCTAAGAGGTGCAGCTACTTGTTCCCTGATGAATGGGCTTTTTACAGGGGAAATTTTTATTCCATCCATAGAAGAGTAAACCATGACAAGCTGCAATATTTTACATTTCTATAACAATTCCCCTTCCTCCCAGCACTTTAAAAATATCAGTTCCCACACATGCCCTGTCCTATATGAGGCAGGCAAGCACTGTGACATGAAAAACCACTGGAATTAGTACTGAGAACAGTGGAAAGTGAAGATGACAACTGAGGTAGCCTCGGTATAATTTTTCCTGCCTGCTGTGTCATATAGATTAGCTTACCATCGCCAATGAGGACAAGGCTGGATTGGTTGGTTGCTTTTCCATCCTGCAGCTGGAAAGTGTAAGTCCCTTCATCCTTGTCCTCAAGTTTATCCATAATCATTTCAACAAGGCCGGTCTTCTGGTCCACCTTCATTTTATATTTCTTCAGGAATGGAAAGTAAAGCAACAATTAATGGATGTCAGAGTCAGAAAATATTTGTCAAACATTATATGGTATCTTTAGGTGAAATTTTGTTTTCTTTATTCAGATTCGCACTATCTCTAGCTCCAGCTCTAAACATAACATTGAATAAATAAGAAATCTGTTGAAGGTGAAGCCTATCTACTGATGCTACACAAACATGTGACATTCCTGTTGTATGGTGACTGCTGTGTTCTTTTCAATTAGAAAGGTTTAGATTTGCATCTCTTCAGAATAACACTTTATTTGAGGATGATTATATTTTTATAAGGTTTTGTGTAGAATGCTCCATCTCTGCCTTCTACCTGATATCAGTGTTGCAACAAAAGCATGCCATGTCATGTCTTTGTGAGTAAAAGTTCTGCTGCTGGAAACAACCACTTGGGAATTTTTCCTTGGTGTAATAAATTCCTCCAAACAGCCGAGGGGGGTGAGAACCGAGCACGAGGGTATGCTGGGGCCATAGATGAAGGACATAGATAGATAGGATGAGTCTGGGCTACTGCAGTGACTCGTTGAAGACCACAGTAGTTGCTTACCTGGGACTAACTTATTTCTGGAACTCCTGTGGTTCTCACCAGTTAACAGAAGACATGGTACTCACAAAGGTGGCAGGAAGTCATTTAACTCCACTTTATAAACTGCATCCAGTAAAATTCAGCTGCAGCTCAGAACTACAGACAAAATCTTTCTAATGATGCTTTCAATGACGTGTTATTTCTCATGAAAATGCATTAGTGTGGAACACTGGTTGGAAGTATATTGGAGACAGAGATGTTAATACTCACTGATACTCATAAAAATGCAAGCATACGTAAGCAATAAAAAGGCTTACCTCTCCATTGAAAATCTCTTTATCATTAAATACAAAGTTGGCCTTTGCATTGCCAGACAGTTTTTCAGCTTGCAACCAGAATCTCACTTCTCCTTTTTCCAAAATTTCCACTGCCAACTCAGAGGCAAGTGGGACAGCTACAAAGAAGAAAGAAAAGTATGAAGCATGTACTTTGCCTGTGCCCCAACAACTGTTTTCTTCTGTAATCAGAAAGCCACTTCTTCCTTTCATACTCAGATACTGTTTGCAAGGTAACTAGCTTATGATAGCTCTTCATATAGACAGAATGCCTCTCCACCCACATATACATAGGATGACAGACAAGATTTAATATTTTGCTCCTTCAATCTCTAGGTTTGTACAGACTGGAAGTGTTCAGGATTTGAGTTATGCCGATGCCCTTCCATTCTAACACAAGGCTAAATCTATTTCAAAGGTAAACTGCAAGTATCATCTCTGCAGCATGATGCAAGCCTGCATGGCACAGACCCATGTTTAATGAATCGCTTAACAATGTTACTGTAAGACAGTGAATTGACTCAGCGGAAAAAAACCACCAAAAACCCCAAGCACGAAGCCAGATCAGAAAGACAACTGCTGAGCTGCAGGTTGGGAGATTTTTGTAAGCACTCTGATCCTTTGCTGGGTGGAACCTCCATCTCTCAGAATTCACTAAATACAACACACCCTCAATCTCTCCAGTACATTTTGTTTACATATGAATAATGGAAATCCCCCGCATATAGACCAATTCCTTGTGTTAGCAGGAAAAAAATAATGTAAAGAGTACCGCAGGTAATTTTAGTCTTTTTTTTTATTATTTTTCCTTGTTCTTTTTAAGTTCATTTTAAAAGTCCTCAGCTTGATTTCACTTTAACTTTTTGTTAAGATATCTTAATCAGCAACATTAAACATGAGCATTTAGACTCTGATATTGGGGCATATTATTCATTTTATTGGTTTCCATCATTTTTAGCTGTCTTAGTGGATGCTCAGATTTTCAACAAAATCATACTCTAGGGAGTACGTATGCTGTACATGAACTCTACCCCAATCCCCAGTTTCACAGCAGTGTAAAGTCTGCATTGCAAGACTGTAACATGGAACAGCTGAGAACAGTGTACAAACACATTGCAAAATGCTTGATGATGTAGTTTGGTGATAGTGTAAAGATACACCTCCTCCCAGACAAATCACACGACAGGGTTGTTTTTCCCTTCCAGCTGAAAATTTTCTATCCTATCCTATCTTATCCTATCCTATCCTATTTTATCCTATTCTATTCAACTTCATGTATGCAAAGGCCCAGCTACAGCAGGAGAGGACTGGGACTGCGGTAGCGTCTAATTTCTCTCATCTTTCTATTTGCACCGTCCTAAATGACTGGGGTGCCCTCTGGAGCAGAGCTGCCATCCCACCCCACTGCCAAACAAAGTTAGGGGGGTGAGGACCCCCCACATCTTCCTTTCCCATGCTCACCTCTTCCGCGCATCTACACCCTCCCACACCCGCATGTATGCTTTTGGCGCCTGAGTGGCACAGGACCTGTCTCTGGTGAAAATAAGGCTTCTGGGAGGTGAGGCAATAATCACACAAAAAAAAGAGAATTATGAAAAAGGCACAGGCTTAATCAGAGAGAGGAAGATAGTTAAAAAGGAGCCTGGATGGACAGCGTTACCAGGAGGGAGCAGGGCAAAGAACAACCCCACAGGAGCATGCCCCAGCAGTCCAAATGTGTGTGAAGCTTCCTCACCCAGTGCATCACTTTGCTTGTAAGAAACAAAAGGAATCTCACGTCTTGCATAATTTCTCAAAACAAGGCGACTGAAATGCTACAGAGGAGCCAGCAGAAGCAAGAGGGAGAGGGTGTGAATAGACATCAGGCTGCACTGCCTTTGTCTCGCTGTCAGCTCTATGGCAATTTTAAACCCCCACTTGATTTGCATGCAATTAACTATGAATATCTTAGTCTAACATGGAAGAGAGGAAAGTATCTCAGAAGCTGTTAAATAAAGGACTGAAAAGATGCAGAAGGATTCTTTTTTGGGAAAAAGCCGTTCACTCCCCAGCCCAAAGGAACTGGACAAATCTGCATTACAGTCCTCCACGAGCAAAAGTCTTATTTTAAAATATTTCCATAAGCACCAACTGACAGCTACTTTAGGCATTTTCCAGCCATCGTGCTTACAAGGTTTTACATCCTATTTGTATAGCATCACAAATTACCACGAGCACTTGACAGGGAGTCCTCGGGCAGCTGCTAAATTGAAGAGTTGGAACGATTTATTTTTACTAGGCACCAATACACTATCGCGCCCATACGTAGTTGCATTCTGTAAGGCTGCATTATTCAAGCAACCCATTTTCCCATGGAGTTATTGGCTGCAGATGTTTCTAAGCAGAAGTTACAATTAAATGCAGTTCAGAAGTACAAACAAAGCAACTCGCAGGAGCTTATTTTGAATCAGAAATGCCTAGCAACTAGAATAGAACAGAATAATTATTTTTTGTAGAGAATTTGAGTAATCCTCAAACAGATTATCAGGAGATATGGCTAAAGTTTCGTGTTGATCCATAGGAGCTCATTATTATTTTTCTAGCCTCATAGCCATAGCCAGATGTATCTTAACCCCTATTTGTAATGGGTTTTTTGTAGTGTCCACAGGGCCTAGCGTGGCCAAAGCAAGTAAGGCAGTTTCCTCCTTGAGGATTCGTTCTGCAGTGATCTCCCTTTTTGCCTGTGCCTCCTGGAAGCTCATGCGCAGCTAGAAGTGTACAGTTACCTAACATGATGCAAAAAAGAAGACACGGTCTGTGTCCTGAGGAGCTTATTTTGTGACGTCAGTTATGAACACAGAGGGTGGACGAGCACTCAGAAGAAAAGGGCTGGGGCAAGTAAGGACGTGCGACAACAGTAAAGTTTTGTGATGACTAACTTTCAGCGTGACGATACAATTAGGAGCAAAAAACTGGGAGGAGCAGGAGTAAACAAGGGGATTCTTGTGCTGTCATTAAGCTGTCAAAAGTTGATACAGTATGTTGAGAAGAGTAGAGCTGATATGGAAAAACACAGAAGGAAATGAGAGAGAGAGATGATGTGGGCAACAAGACAGGCCATTTCTGCGGCCAAGCTTTGACTGGGCTGAGAGGCGCGATGTGGGCTGAGTTGGCAGAGGGGCCAGCAGTGCATGCACAAAGCTGAAGATGTTAAACCATAGGCAAGGGTTTTAGTGCCTGGAACGAAGAAGAAGAGAATGTAGTGGGAGAAGATGAGACAAGGTTTAGGTCTCATCTTGTTGTGTATAATACGATTCATTATACAATCCAATTTATTATTTTTTTCAATATTGAGTTACATTCCAATGAAAATAACCAAGCCGTGCTACTACCAGATATCACAAAGGTATGGGAGGTCTGTGGAGTTGACAAAAATACCATCCCAAGCAGAAGGATGTTCACATTGTCAAGTGTTAAAGGAAAGAGGGAGGGGATGAATTTCAAATACACAGATCATTACTGAATTTACTACAGTTGCCTGCTTTGTTAACCTTAAATTTAACTTATGCTAAATTCAGTTGGAGTAAAATTAGAAAATTTTTCAACTTGAGGTTAGGTATGCTGAGTAAGTATAAAAGGCTGTTCTGCAGAAGAAACAAAGCCAATGGGATATTTATTTTCCAACTGTTATATAGACTTATTATATGCCTAAACCAGTACCCTGCAACAGATCAGGAAGAACATCAGTAATACACAAATGCACCAAAGAAAGGAAGAGGAAAAAAAAGGAATGTTAGATTTTCAATTCAAAACCACTTTCACTTGAAATTACTTCCCTAGCTGATGATGGCAGGAGCTTTGTGATACCCCACTGCATGCAAAACAGACGTGTTTGATTCACTTACTTGGGAATTTGCGTTCGTGGCTCAGAGCAAGTAGGCGTTTCATTTCTGCAAAAGAAGTAAAAGAAATAATACTGGGTGTGCCTGCCTTATGGATCTGAGAGACACAGCAGCAGGGAAAAACAGATGTAAAAGCAAAACAGGCATGCTTAATAGACATTGTGTCTACCTTCCTCATCAATTGTATGGCTTGATGAAACTCCATCAGTGTCTGTAACAACACAAGAGTAAATTCCCAAATCATCTTCTCCAAGATCCTTAAAGGTAGCTTTTGACCTTTAGGAAACAAAAAGTGTTTTGATGAAAAGATGAGATCAGTCTGAATGAAACCCCTCCTTTATGTCTATAACACCAGATAAAAATAGTCTTATAGTAGCTTTTGCTCTGACTGAACAGACAAATGCAGGGCTCTGGCCAGTATAAACCAGGGTAGGTCCTACCATGTGTGGTACAAACGGAGATGGCACAACTCTCAGGTAGTGCCTAAAGCACTGGAGGTAGCTAGTTTAACCTAGCTCAAGCATGCTTAAAAACACGTTGTCAAGTCTTTGATGAGTGTGAAAGGATACAGTAAGTACAGGGTGATTCAATTTTCACACGCAATACCAAGCGTGCGGTGAGCCACCATTTCTTCCTGTGTGGTTTCTGTAACTAGAGGAGCTTATAGGTACTTCATAGGCTGAACCTGTGCATTTGCCATTTCTTCCTTTCTGTTAAAAGCCTGAAGAAACAGAGTAGGCTTGTAGAGCACTACAGAAGTTACCAAATCAGGCCGTGGTGACGCTGTCAGAAGAAAGTCCTGCTTACTCCAGCACCTCTGAAGATTGCAACAGCGTTACGTGGTAAAAGCATTTTGCAAGCAGCCGGATAATTTTATCCTTTGGAGATTTAAAATAATAACAATAGAAATAATAATAATTATTTGTAGCCTTGATTGACAGGCTACAAGGTGACAGAGTACAGATTTTCTCTCCCTATGCCCAAACATAACTCAATTGCCTAAACAGGAGGCCTGACTCATTCTGTGCGAGCTACAATTTCCAAGTGGTCTGCGTATGGACTTGCTGGAGAACAGCATACTCATAAAGTAGCTTTCCAGTAACAGAGGCAGATGTAACTCTTGCTGAGGTCAGACATCAAAAAGGATGGATGTCTGCGACCAGCCTCGATCTCTAAACACGAGAGTATTGCTACCCCCGAGGGTTCTTACTTTCCGCCTTTAGTATCGATGTTCAGTCGAGAGTCGTCCTCAATTGGTTCGTAATTCTTGGACCAAACAAACATAGAGTTTGGAGACATCTGATCACATTCAAAGTTCAAGGAAATGACTCCGTTGTCATCTACATCAACCACCATTTCCTTGGTTCCTGAAAGACCAGAACAAGGCAATTCTACTTTCTCAGAGAAGCCAGCAAACAAATTTATATAGGTATCATTCATAGGGTAGATTAAGCAGATTCTTGCCATTTTCTCAGTTGGCACATAGACTGCTGCAAACATTGGCATCCTCAGCCTTTGGTTCACAAGAACATTTCTTATTCTAATCCATAAAAATAAGGAACAGATTAAAGAGCATCATAAATCAACTGATTTATTTGAGCAAGTCTAAGCACACATGAGACTTATAATATTTGCTCTGGAAAAACCTGAAGGGAAAAAAAAAAAAGCAAGTCTCTAAATCCACTAAATGTTTGAAATATTGAGTAGCAATATTTTCCACGGTAAGGGGTAGTCAGAGCTTTCGTTATGCAGCATGAATTTCTTATTCCCTAATAAGATAAGAGCTCTAAAGGGAATACAGTGTGCAAATGCGGGTGTTTGAAGAGATGCAGGAGGCAGAAGAAGGAACAATCGAGTTGCCCCATCAGGACTCACTTGTGCAACTCAGGCACATTTTCAGTGACTCTGGCTTCACTCCGGGAGGTTGGTTTAATTGCTGTGCTTGGCATCCGGCCCTGCCGCTGTCTGCGGCATTAATCCCGGGCCCACAAAGGGAGTGAATATTTGCAATTAGCTGCTTAAGTCGCCCACCCTGTTTTGCCAGTACCTACAGTCCTTGAGCTGGATAAGGTGACCCAGTTTGTCCTTTAAAAGGCCCTGGGGGCGAATCCCAGATCAGAAACCCGAAGGCACCTCTATCCTGCCCCCTCGCACCCCGGTGAAGCTGAGGGAATTTCGTATGGGGTTCAGGCAGCTCGGCGAACTCATCATCTGTGGCGTTAACTTTCATTTCAACAACTTGTCTGGGAACGTCAGGGAGAGCGTGTGCACTGAGAGGTGCTGGAGAACATCCAGCCTCCTTTTCCGAACAGCTCTGAGCTGGATCTCGCATCTGAATAGGGCACTCATGTTATATTACTTAGCCTAAGACAATTCTGGGCTGCCCAGAATGCTAATGACACACTTTCTCCACAAAGTATTTTACCTTAAAGACAAAAGCCATTTTCCTGACATTGAGATTAAATGCTTTATTTTCAGCATGATTCTTAATGAGCCTCAAGCATGCAAGGAAATTTCTGTGTTTCATCATCCTAACACTACACATGTCCTTTCCAGTGCTCTGAGTAGCTCCTGAAATGACAATTTGTGTACACGCAGCTTGCTTAGTCTTTGTAATTTGCCATAACCATTTAATGAAAGATGAGATTAATATTCCCATTTTGGCACTGTTATATACCAGCCCTCGCAGTAATGAAGCACGTTAAGTACCAATGTATGATAAATGAAGTCTAAGGTCTACAAATACTTTACTAGGCAGCAGCATATTTGCAAATTTTTTATAATTTAATTTATTATGTGCAAATTCATCACTTGACATTTCAGTAGTGTTTAGTTTCCTGTAGATCATTAGCACATGAATCTTTTGATGGCAGTTTATGCGATGTGCAAAGAATTACAGCCAGAAGGTTCATTTGAAGGACAGAATCTTTTATATTTGTTTTAAAGTATTCTCATTATGATAACAATGCATAGCATTTATTTCCAGAAGTGATGATGGCATTTGCCTCTAATATTTATATGAGTAAAAAAAAAAAATCTTTTAAAATTACTGACCAGATGTCTCCACCTATCCTACAAAGTGGAACCAAGGAGGCTGCCATAGTAGCAGCAGTCTTAATTTCCCTCCTCTAGATAGCTTGATGGTTTCAACATATCATCCAGAGCTTCTCTTAAAGTCACCATAAGAAATAAAATACTTAGATGTCATATCAAATCTGCATTTATCTTAGCATTTTATTGCATTGAAAGGAAAAAGGTAACATGAAGCAGACACCTTCAAAACTAGTACTAGAGTTAGTGGCATCGTTTTGAATGCAGCTAGTCAGAAAAGTTGAGTGGGACAGGGTTTCATTAATTTCTGAGGTTAAAGCCCTTCCCAAGTGACTGATACAGAATCAGAATCTAATTTTGCTTTGCACCAAGATGCACAAGGACTAAGGGCAGCAATGGGGAAGAGTTGCAGTCTGCTCTTGGATTTCCCCTGCTTCCTGTCAGATCCCCACACACTGAAGTGCTTTTGTCTAAAGACAAAGTTGCAGCCCAAAAGTGGCCTGGATTGGTATTTGTTTACGTGGGTGGGTTTTTTCATTTAATTTTAGAAGATGACTGTAAAAATTAAATGTCATTTTCAAACAAGAGAAGGTGGATGCAAAGTATCGCATCATTATATTTACACATTTCACTGGATAAAGACAATTGGTACCATTCGTATTAAAGCAAATATTTTCATTCAGAGTATTATTTACTTACATTCTTTGATTAGAAAGCTCAGTCGTCTGGCCATTTTACGCATTTGCCAAAAGCAACATTCCAGCAAGAATTGTCTAGAGAGACCTGACAATATTTTGTCTCCATCCAAGATGGTAATAAAGGCAGCATTCACTGGGCAACACCAAAACACTTGTGGTAATTTTTAAAAAATGGTATGATTGTTCTTGAGATTTGTGTGGTTTGAGTGAGAAAGGTAGAAGCCTGCCCAAGAGACTGCTTTCTGAAATAATTTTTTTTAATAAGCCTTTTGTCCTTTCTTAATACTTTTAAGAAGCTTAGTTTGGTGGATGCTGTATCTGCAGATCTCAGCTCAAAATATGGGTCAACCAGATCTGAACAAGTAAATAATTTTCAGCTTCCCTGAGATTTCACTGGGCCAAACCCTGACTTTCTTGTGATCCCTCAGACATTGCACCTATGAACCCAAGCCTTGCTTGCTAAAAGGCCATGATTCTGAGATGGTACCTCATCCAGGTACCTCAGCAGAACCAAATGTTCTGCTCAAGTTCATATTGCCAGGTGGGCACGCGCCTCATTTGAGTGAACACTGAAAACGCTGTACAAATTTTTTTTTGTCATGATGATCATCTTTACATGAGTTTACGTTTGCATTTTTTTTAAAGTGTAATGGTGTGACCAATCCTTTATTTAGTACACTTGAAGATTGTTATCATAACAAGTTTTTATCAAAAGTCTGACAAATAGATAATAACCCTCAAAGAAAATGGATTAGTAAAGCCAAAAGTTTAGTACTAATACTGGTTTGATTATCTTTTTAGAAGGGGTTCCTGTATATAAGCTTTTTTCAAGTTTCTAAGTTTTGCCTTACTCCACTTGCAGGTGATGGAAATAGACCTAGTGCTTCAGCGGTTTGTAGATCTGAAATTATGAAAGATCCTGTCCCAAGCCCTTCTTACTCACACACATCCTTTTTTTGTCCTCCCAATCTTACACCCTCTCAACTTACCATCTACTCTTTCCAGTCCCTTCTTCCCATCCTAGCCTCACTAGCAGTCGCCCCAGTCTCCCCACTCCAAGTTTTCCAGTTCTTTTACACCCCCAGCTTCAGACCTCCTTTTTCAGACCTTCTTGACTTACAGCCTTGCTGAGAGCTAGCTCAAGGCTTCTTAGGATTTTTACCGGTCATAAGGACCAGGCATTTTTGAGAGCTGGGCCAGTGCTGCTGCAGGAATAGGAGACGTAAAAATGGAACTGGGAGTCAGAAACAGGGAAAGGATCCTGGGGAAACGCTCCTGAGGCAGCCGGGGTGGGAATGGGAACTGATGATTGCCGGCGATGTCTGCTCAACACCTCACAGTCAATACCATCCGAAATAAACCCTGACTGTTTCTCCAGGCAGGAGCAGCTATCAACCTGACTGTGTAGGCAGGTAGGCAGCTGTTTGCCCAGGTAGTCACCTCCTTTGCCTATGTCCCTGCACTGCTACTCGTGCTCCCTGTGTCCTGCCTGCCCGCTGCCTGCCCACTGCCTGCCTTCGTTCCTGCTCTTTTAGGGCTCTTGGAAACCTTCTCAAGTGGGATCAGATATGAGAGTCTGCGGGTGGAGGAAGGGAACTTGTCAGAGGAAAAGAGGGTGTATGGTGGATCCAGGCTGGGTTGTACCCCTCTACCTTCTTACATCGTGTTTTGGTTGAGCTGATCTGAGTGGGTCCTCTGCTTATGCATTTTTCTATAGATATATGCAAATCTTACAACTTTATTGTATTTTTATATTTCTGAACCTGTAGTTATGGTAAGAAAATCTGTTCTGACCTTGAAATATACCAGACAAGAAAGTAAAAGATATGACCCTCAACTCAGTTCCTGCTTAGTAAAAAAGTTTGACTTGAGAGGGGTCAGACTGTTCGCACGCAGCCTGTATGTAAACATATCACACAAACAGGACCTGTTTAAATATGACAAAAAAGAGGAAGTATTTCTAACAAACCTGGTCGTGTTTCAGCTACAACAGGATCCGTGACATGTGACGGTTTCCCAACACCAGCCTGGTTTGTTGCCCGCACACGAAACACATAGCTCACACCTTCTTTTAGGCCACCTATCTGGAGGAAGCAAATATACATACATGCATGACGTGTTACAAAACACTGATTTTTATTTCACACTTCTTACAATTCCAGTATGGATGCTTGACAATTGTATTTCCTTTCTTTTTGTTTTTCTCCTTTTCCAGTTGACAAATATTTCTTCCTCGTGGTTTTTTTTTTTTCGATTTCAGAGTGACATGACTGATCTATTTGGCTTGCTCCTTCCTTGTATGCATAGCTAACATTTAGACAGCGTCATTACTGTCATTGATTTCTTTGCAAAAGGAGCATTGTTATTGGAACAGCATGTTTTTAACTCATGTACATTGACCTCTGAAACAGCATAGTCTTTTTATTGCAGGTAAATTCTGGCTTTTAAAAATGAAATCATCAGGGTAATAAGTGCCAGCCACACCTATTTAAAAACAGGAGGGCATTTAATTGTACAGATTTAATTGTAGTCACTTGAGGAATCATACTGACATGATAACACCTGCAAATACTCCTTTAAAATATGTATGAAAGGATCACACTTAAAAGTGAGTTGTCTTTCAAATATTCTGAAAAGCATACAAATAGAAAACCTACGTAAGATATATCTCTAGAATGGAGATACAGCTGATCCCTTATTTAGAAGTTATTCCACAAAATGCTGTAGGATAATAGTGAAAAAAGCTTGGGTTTAACTTGCTGTGAAATGTGAGGAGAGGGTACTTTATATTAGAAAGAATCACCAGCCACATTATCACAACATCTATTTTTGTGCCATCTGTTTTTGTGTAGTCTACCTTGCCCTTTGAGCCAGAAAATGCTAGGGTTGCCTACTGCGTTATAAGAATGGTATTTGGTTTCAGCAGTGCATTCTTTTATTTATAGGCTTGTTGTACCAGCTTGTCTTCTGAGTTACTGTCTTGGCTGACTATACAGGCATTACACGTGTGTATCCTCAGCACAACATAAACTACTATGTATTTCATTAAATGGAACCATGATCAGCACAGGATCATGCTATCGAAGGCTAACTTCCTCAAGATTATACTGTTATACCAGTATTTGAATCTTAAGCTAGTTACCTTCAAGAATTTCTTTTGAAGTGGCTTCTCATTGACACTTCTCCAATGTTCCTCCTTTGCTTCAGTTTCCTTCATATCAACATAATAACCAGCTATGGGACTACGACCAGTATAAACTGGTTCTTTCCACAGTAAAACCAAAGAGTCCTTCCTAACTTCTGTGCATGTGACATCATGGGGTGGCCCTGAAAGGTAAGAGTAAAAGCTGGAGCTGGGGTATCAAAATAAATCCCAAAGGGCTAGTGCATAAGATTTCAAAAACCAAAACCAGACACCATGTTGTACACCCAGAGCTGATATAACATGTGCAGCTCCTCTGTATCATATCTAGACCTGATATAAATACAACCCATGCCTATTAAAAAGACTAGCCAAAAAACCAATCCAATTTGTTGAGATTTGGTATCTTGACCAAATATTCATGAACAAACAAAAACGACAAATAGTCTCCAAACTCAGGGAAATAAGTTAATTATTAAGCTAATGTGCTGCTTCAAGGACTGCTCTAAAGTCCACTGAAGTCAATGGAGGTTGTTTTCATTCAACAAGTGTGAAAAGGCCAGCGATCTGGCCTTGAAGTGATACATTTAGACAAGGGTTACGGGACCTCATTCTTCTCTGCCTTGTACCTTAGGCAGGTATTTATGACTACCATTTAAACTAGGAGGCAAAGTGGCAGACACAGTGTAGAAACCAAGCAGGAAAGATAAAGAAAAGACAAGCTGCTTGTAAAATGCTACTGATCGAATGGGGATCGTTTAATGCCTCAGTGTAAATAAACTAAATCAAAGTGATGGAGATTCAAGCCTGAGTATGAACTTCAGTGCCCATTGACTCCCCTGGAAACTGAAGTCATTGAGAACTTAGATAATAGGTCACAGAGCACCAGTAGGCTGTGAGTAACCTCCCACTCAGCATCCTACCAGGTACAGCGATGGTCCATTCTTCACATTTGAAGGGCTGGCTGGGTAGGGAGGGTGTCCCAACCCCAGCCAGGTTAGCAGCAGCCACCTGGAACTGGTACACCATGTTTTCCTTCAGGTTTGCAATCTGCAGAATCAAAATAAGATGCTTATTAACGTTGGATTAAGGCTTTCAGAGAAAGTCACAATGACAATTTCTTGACACATGAGCATGCTTTTAAGTGCCTGAGAGATGAAAGCATTATTGACATCATACATAAGGTGATAACTATCTTGGCTTTTCCTCTAATCAATGGTGGAGCATGAATGGTCTTAACATGCTCAAATTGTAAACCCCTTTTCCTATTTATAGACAACTTTGGTAGTCAGGGAGGGAGCATGGTATTGCTCAACAATCATATTAATCTGTCTTGTGATACAGAGCAAGTTCACTTAAGGCAAGAGTTGTCCTCACAGCAGGGTGAAACTCAGTCCTGGCATTGCTTTTCATTTGTAAAGCAGCTCAACGAGGTTGTAGCTAGCACTATCTCTAAATTGGGTCAAGAACTGATGACAAAACTCAGCTGGTTCCAGAACCAGCAAACACGGGGGTAGTCCACCAAGCCCAGTAGGAATGCCATTTGTTGTGAGGGCCTGACTTACAAAAATTCAGGCTGTGTCTAGAATAGTGCATTCACAGATGACGGTTGGTGCCAGACTAACAGATAAGTGTACAAATTTTGCAGAGAAGTTTAACAGAGCTAAATAAATTTATCATCATGGATATAAAACCCTCTGAATAGCAATCTGTACACTGAATTATAATTCATCCCAATCTGTCTTTGAGATCTGTTTTGGAAATATTGTCTGCACCCACAGCAATAACAGAAGTTAACCTCTTACCCTGTATGCCCTCTCACTAACGGCCTTAATGTTGGCCTCCATCCACTTCCCAGGAACTCCATCAACCACTTCACGATAGTTCACGTAGTAGCCGGTAATTTCAGTTCCACCAGTGACTTTAGGTTGTTTCCATCCTAATACCATCGAGTCACGAACACTCTCAAGTACCATGATGTCATAAGGTGGAGATGGAGCAGCTGTTTCAACATGAATAGTACATAAGTAGGAAATAATATTTCTATAGTCAGACTGGCATTCAATTACCGTATTCAGGTGGCTCCCATCCTACATTTCCTAATTAGGATGATATTTATATGGTCAAGGGAAGTTTCTGGAGTTGGAATAAGAAATGCAGGATAAAAGCTTCCATAAACCAAATGAAAAAGTCCAAACTGCATAGGAATTAGTTTTCAGGATCATTTGTTTTTTGAGAAGCAAGCTGATACATAGTGAAAGAATGTGTTGCAATTGCAGCTTTGATGTAAGTGATCAGGACTTGCTTTAAAACTGTGAAAAAAGGGGAACTAAAACTAACATTACAGGAAAAGTAAAAAAATTGGAGATGCAATGATTTGTTTTCTTTTGCTGAAAGCAAACCCTTTTTCATACATACAATGTTCGTTGTAGTTCCTTTTTTTAAATAGGCCTACATTCTTCCCTTCAGAGAATGGAGTTTATCTGTTCATTCTTTTTTTTTTTTTAAATTTATACACTGTGCAAATTTTATCATTGCACCCGTCACATGATCTTACCTTAATGGAAGGAAGCGTGATCATAGGCACTGTAGACTGACCAGAAATGGAACATGTCTGTTACTGGAACTTACATTAAAAAATTTGCTGCATAATCCTCTTTTTAAATTTTTTTTTTAACAATACAGAAATCAGTAACTTCATCCCAACCCATTTTCTTATAAAGCCTTTTCTGTATCTAGTGGGGAAATGCTTGCCCACACCCAGTATGTCATGCACCAGTGAAGAGCCCTACTTGTGACCCTGAAGACCTACTTTTGATGGAAATCCTATATCATATATGTTTCCTTTTGTCTTTAACGTTTTATACCAGTGTCAGCTAGCCACAGGTGCCTCTACTTTGTTTTCTGTTCAACATTCTGCACAAGCCTTTTGAGTCTCACTTCAGAGGACTGGGGAGGAATTCAGTTCACTGGACAGGTACCAGGACTTAAATGAAATTCAAGCCCCACATTTCTCGGGCACAATGGGTGTTTAACTGTTGACAACATAAAACGTGATTTTGTGCATGTGCCTTCAACTTGATAGGTTTTCCTCATCACATATTGCTGTCAGTCAGAGGTACAACACAACATTCATTAGCACTGTGTCTCAGAGGATAAACTGTAGCTTAGGCATAAATCCACAAAGGATCTTCATATATCCTAACACAACACAGATTTTCATGCTTACCATCACAATCAGATTTTGTTTCCTTCACATGTACATAACCCAGAGACTAGATAAGAAGTCTCCTAACAAATTACTGAAGTGATTTAGAAAAAATACAGTATCTTGGATACATTAATATGTCAAACAAGCTATTAAATTAGTAAACAGATTTATATGTTTCACTTTCAGTAGCCATCAAGTTTGTAAAGTGGTTTCCGATACCATTACATGCATAATGATCTTAACGGAGAGTTGAGCACGTAATTAACGGGTCTGATGGAAGATGCATCACTGGAGAGCACGTTCACTTGTGGTGCGGACGAGCAGAGGTTACAACCATCTGAAGTGGATGTACCAAAGCAGTGAAATCTATTTATTTTATTAACTCTCACCTGTATCTTTCTTCTTTGTCACTTTTTCCGGTGTCAAAAGATCCCCGGGTCGAGACTTACTTGCCTGCTTAGCAGCAACTTTTTGTGGTGCAGATGTGACAGCGTCCTTAACCATTTCCCTCAGGTTATTGTCTCCTGTACTCCCCAGTTTGTCAGAGCTACTGGGTAGTGTGTCTCTATTAAATTTAGCATTGCATTTTAGCAAAGCATCTGTGTCAAAGATAGGCTGGGAAGACTCATGCATGCCTTCCCAGCTGGTAGTGCGGTCTGTTAGTCCACCAGCTTTACCATTCAGTTCAGGACACACACCATGAAGCAATCCTCCCCCTATAATTGCCAGAAAACAGCAAAGACATTTTGAGTTAGAATACATTCTTTTTTCTTCATTTAGTCAACAGAATGAAGACATGCATACAGTGAACAATACAGCCAAGGTATGACAAATCACAGGTTTTACACACAAAATGTTAAGCTTGAATGCACAAAAATTTGAAATGCATAGAATACCTCTCAACCGGCTCACAAGTAATGCTCTTTTGATAATGTCTACTTTTCAGAGCAGAAGAAATATGGAAAGTTAATAGTAATCTTCATTTGCTACAATTATTTTAGTATTAGATCTTCCAAGTCATATTTCTGATCCTTTCAAGATGATCTCACAAAATTGCCCTAGGCCACATCTCCCTGCTCTAAGGTTGTGAGGTATGCAGTTTTGATACAAATGAGAGTGAGGGTGTTGCAGATGTACAATTTATTCTAGCCCAGTGATCTCATTAATCTTTGTGGTTTAGTTCAGGCAGTGGCAAGCAGAAATAATTCATCAACAAAGGGAGAACACACAGGGTTACAGAAGGTTTATAAAAGACACATTGCACTGATTATTAGGTTTAGGTATGGAAACAAATTTCTTAGGAACTGACTGTATAGGATGGTGTGCATTAGAGGTGATAAATACCACATTATGGAATCAGAATGACATTCCATTTTCCAGGATACCTATGAAGTGAACTTGGCAGTGTTCTCTTACAGTGGTTCACAAGAAACACCTGAAGAAGACTGGATGGTGAAGGTGAACAGTCTACAAGAGTGCAGTGACTGTGAAACTATGGCTGTGAGACCATAGGATCTATGGATAAATTATTATTTGTGGACAGCATTGTAAACCAAAACAATTAGTTACAAGTAGTTGCTGAAAACATCTTTACTTAATTAAAAAAAGCATATTCACTGTTGAAAAGAGCAATGGAAAATAGCTTACCAATGGCTGCTTGCACTTCTATAGGCTCCGAATCCTGTGAAAATTCACTGAGTCCCGCTGCATTAACAGCTCTGACTCTAAAAATGTACTTCTCACCATTGATGAGCCCATGGCAAATGAATCTAAAACAAACCAGTGAAGGAATACTTAGAAAGTAGTATGAAGGAAATAAAAATCTTAAGGGGGAAAAGAACGCATTTCTTCCATAAAATTTATTCTCGTTTCTGAAAACTAAGGATAAACCATGACCCCAGTCACTTAAATGAAGGTCAGAGAATGCAGAATGTATCTAAGCACCTCATTCACACAACGAAGATAATGTCTAAAACCATGTCTCTTTGGACATACCGTTTACCAACACTCTT
>NW_009193160.1:43189-47813 GCF_000690835.1 Fulmarus glacialis
CTTTCCTTCTCTACACGAGTTTTTGTGTTACCAGAGAGTCTACCTTACTTCTGCTAGTATATACAATCCGTACTTCTTAGCGGAAACAATACAGAAATCTGCAGAGATAAGGTCTGTATTTGCTTGTGGGATATCTTCATGACATAAGTAAAAGACACCTGTAGCACAACTTCCCATAATTCACTTCCAATCATAAATGAAAAATTGCAGTGTTCAAAAAAATTACAGGGCATTGTACAAGAGCTAAAAAAAAAGTGTCCGATCTTTTATTTCACTTTCTTGCTCCTATACATGACACAATAATCTAAGTCAGACAAACTCTTTTATTAGAATAGTTTTTCTACTGGATTACCTAATGATCAGATAAAAACCCTCATAAATACTCTCTGGTGTCCACCCTGAAAACACAAGATTTCCCAAGACAGGAATAATTTCTTTCAGAAAAATTGTGTTTTGGCAATTTAAACATTTTATTTAAAACAACACTTATTTTTCAACAGGTATTTTAAGTGTCTTTTATTTCATGTTACTTTTGTTTTGTTCCACCTCATAATGTGTCTTGGACTACCAACACTGACATCATGCAATGATGTACGAAGCAAATAGAATGTGGAAAACAAAATGTATTTCAAAATCAAAATTTTATTTTGGGAAAAAAATAAAACCTGAATCAAAATTTTCAGAGCAGAATTTTCCCTACCCATTCTACCAGACTTTTCCAAATCATTTGCTTTCACCAGGATGTGTGCAGAAAACAAATTTCAAAAGATCAAAATATACTGCATAATGCAAACTATGAGCTACAACTAATGCTTTGAGATTGACTCAGCCAGAAAAGCCAAGTTAACAGACAGCCTGTGCCTGACTGCATCATACATTGTATCGCATTGACTAAAAATGCAGTGATAGGAACCTAAGCAGTGTGGCTACATCACAATATGTAGTAACTCAGAACAATATTTTTATTTCTACAGTGAATAAAGATCATGTTTCATATTTTAAAATAAGCAAACTGCACAAAACTTCACCAACACTTGATGTAACCACGATATAAATCATAGAAGTATATATGAAAGTATATAATATTGGCACATACAGCTGTTGCAATATAAACGCACAAAAGAAAAGGAAATTGTTGTGCTTGTGTTCAAGCAAGTGGGGTTTGAGGTATTTTTGATATACTAAGCATTTACAATGCCTTTCTAAACCACAAAGTTGGTCCGAGAGTATTTAGCAGAGCCTTACTTACTGTAATAAGGGTTGTCCTGGATAGCAATTACAAATAAGCATAATCAGTCATAACAAGCAGGGACTGCTTCTTATGTCCTCGCTTGAGATCAAGTTCTGCAATTACTCCTTTAGACTCTGAAGATTACATGCTTATTCAAACAAAACCAAATCTGATTTAGCTCGCAAAGTTTTAAATCTTAATTATTTTTTCTGGCTAGAGACTGAGCTTCATGTCGGTAAGAAATGTGAGTTTATACCCAATATTTAGGAGTGTTCATTAGTATCTTGATAATTGCAAGTGAAAGAGCAGTTAGAAAGTAATATTGTTAGAATGATATAGTCCACATGTCCTCCTGACATTCTAGATATACAGTTCAGTAATGTTTACAGCAGTCTTCCAAAACAAAGGACTTTGCTTCCAAACGTTGTGCAGTTTAGTTTTCCACATTTGTAACTTCAGCCATTCCTTGCTGTACTGCTTTTCATCAAACTGATAGGCTGTACAATAGCTGGAACTAGCGAGCTGCGTCTCTTTTCTTCACTAACAATGTCCACGTTTCCTCCCCCTTGACTAATTGTTTCTAATATAAGGTTGATTATAAATTCCTTTTGGACAAGACTCACAGTTTGAAATAGTTTTTATAACTTCTTATGAACTTCACCTGCAAGAGTGATTCCAGCCTGCTGGCTACCACAGAGCAATTAACTTTGCTACTGCTGATGGCTGGAAAGCACATATATCCAGTAAATCAAAAACTGGTGACCATAATTTCCATGCTTTAAAATCCATTACCTTGTGCCTTTCACTGGATTGTTGTTGCATGGTTCCCAACGACCAGATCCAACTACGCTTGACTCAATGTAGTACCCAACCAGCTCCTTGGCATCTGGGGGCTCTGTCCAAGTGACAACAACTGAGGTATCTGTATTCCTAGTTGGCATAATACGCCCAGGAGCTTTGGGAATATCTGTGGGAGAGAAAGAGAAATAAATTAGTGATCAGCCAGTCAAAATTTAGAAATAAAATAAGAGTGACATTCTATTCTTGATTATATCAGCACAACTAATACAGATTTAACCTCCCAAAACTCCTCTGTTTTCCATCAAGTAATCTGGCACAGCAGGACAGGATCAGTAGGCTCAAGACTTTGATGATGAGGTTCCTCACAGCTCCATTGCCTATGGTTATGGGCATTTCTTTCAAATTAGATTTAGTTTATTCCCTTGGGCTGAACATCTGCACCAGAGATGTGATTTGGAGCTTTCTAAAAGGGAAAATGTGTTAGGTGCACACTGAAGGATTTTGTGCAGCCCGCAGAATAAGTCAGAAACAAATGTCCCTGTTAAGTAGCAAAATGCATCTAAAGTGTTTTTCAAGAAGAGCTGTTTCACTCTTCTTCTTAAAGAATGTAGTTCATGTGCATCAAACTGCTCTGAGAATTCAACCAATATGAAGTAAATGGAAACAATCTGGGAATTGGATTCAAATTGCCGTTTGGAAACAAATTGCTAATGTAGACTTAGCTACTGATGCTTTACTGTGGTGAACATCTTGGCTTTTCTTCCAGTGGAAATAGTCTCTGCGTTCATGTAAGTATTAAATTCTTCACTTCTGTTTGATTTGGCAAACAAAGAAGGTTAAACTCTGACGATGTCTGGGCTTATTTTCAATAAAGACTCTAAGTAAAACAAAACATTTTTGTACTTCCTTGAGTTTTCATTTTCTTTCACTATTTGCAGCCTTTGCAGTTCTTGGCATCGCTATTTGCAGCTTAATTCCCTTGGTTTACATCTGTCATTTGACTACACATTAAAGGTTCAACAGCCCAAACCAAAATTATTTTAGCTAAAGGGAATAAATCACTGACTACTCTTCATACTTGAATTAGTTACTCAGCAGCTATCTGTCTTCAGACAAAACAATTACATCATAAACTGAGAAGAGGCCATGGAGGTAATTTACTACATACGACCACACACTTACCGAGTTTGTCATCCACCACAGTGGCTTCAGTTGCTTCTGAAGGTTCACCGATTCCAGCTGAATTGCAACAGCGAACTCGGAAGCAGTAGGATTTGCCTTCAGCCAAATCAAAAACTGCAAAGCGAGGAGACTTCACAGGGATCTCGGTGTTCACCCTTTGCCACTCCTCTGTGCCGGCAACACACTGCAGTCAAACCCAGAAACCGCATTTGGAACAAAAGTCTCTGAAAGCTGAGTGTCTAACCTGACAGGACTTTCCACCCGGACCACCAAATGCATGTCTGCTATGGAGAATGGGCAGTCACGTTCCTTTGTTTGGCCTTTCCACAGAATGAGTGTATTTCAACCCTTATGAATCCCAGATGGCCGCCTACTCCAGAAAACATACATAAAAGCTTACTGGTTTTAATGTATCAAAGCTAAACTCCTCTCCACCGCAAGGAAGTGATGTTATTATTAACTGCATCCAGTTCTGGACCACTTTCAAAATAAGTTCTGCAGACATTCAGCATCGTCCAAAGAACAAAACTCTAACATTACCACATTGCTTCTAGGTGCTTTTGTGTCACTCTTAATGTTTTTGGGGTGGCTTCCAGAATAAATCAGGATCTGACCTTCGTTTTCCAGAAAAAAATTAACATGTGCAAGTAATTTGTGAATTGATTTTATTTCTGTGGCTAGAAGCTCTACATACCATGATCACTTATACCATTAATATTAGTGATTAATTTTTGCTTGTGATTTACATTAAGGAAAATTTCAAGCAATGGTTCTGGTTTCCGAGGGATTTCAAATTCTCAGGAGAACGTTATCTGACTATGTGACATTAGTGCTCAGTACTCAGCATGCAATAGGTTGTTAAAAAGCTTTCTTATATGGAAACTCAAAATTCATATATTCATCCTCTCTAGGTCTGTTGCTAAGTGAAACTCATTTATTTAGACTAGATTTCATAAGACAGATGAAAAACACGTAATGGGAAGATATTTATGTCTCCCGTGATGACAACTGTAGACTGACAGGGAAAAGCATTGATAGAAAAGTTTGAGAGCCATGAGATACAAGTAAAAAGGGTGATGGTGTGAAGGATTTTCTAGGTTAGCAGCCATGCAAAAACCATCTCAGAAAAGCAGGACACTGAAATTAAAACTGATTCTGTTCTAGAAAAGAAATTTTGTCATCTTTGTTGAGTTGGTGAAGGAAATGGAAAGTTAATGTAGAGGATAAATATGAAAAGGCAGCTGGAAGAGAAAGTGCTGATGCCAAGAAACTCTTGCAGAATGCCTCCATACAAAATGTTAACAATCTGTCCCACTAGACAAGCTTCATTTATAAAAAAATTATTTTTATATATATGTATGTACGGTAAAAATATATATATATCATATATATATAAACATAATATGTATT
>NW_009193161.1:0-3988 GCF_000690835.1 Fulmarus glacialis
AAAAAACCCAACAAACCCAACCCCACCCCAACAAAACCCCACCGACATTCAAGTATTAAAAGCATCTCAGCAAACAGGAGGGGGAAGAAATACACACAGGCTAGGGTTGGCACTTTATCTCTGCAACAGCCTACTGCTTTAGGAAAAGTCAATTCACAATAAATTATAAATATGCTAGCACTAAGAACACAGCCTTCCCCTCCCTTATAGCTCTACTAAGGTAGTTTTTTAACTAGAAAATCCCATTCTTCCTCTCCTCTAAAAGTTAGGAATAAGTTGGCAGGGGTTCTTCCGCCCCTTTTTCTCCTAAATAATTTACAATGCGGCTCTGAGAGTGCCCCCCACACACTCTCTCGCCTCCCTCCCCGTCTTTTCTCCTCTTCCAAGTGACCCAGTATAAAACTACCAGATGAGGAGGTTTGCCTGTAAAGATCCCACTAAACTTTCAGGTCAAAGTCACATATCTGCCACGGCACGATTCAAATAAAAATCCCGCATAATAAAACCAACTAAAAAAAAAAAAAAAAGCAGGGGGGGGAAAAAAAAGAAACCCAGCGCGGTTGGGAGTTGGGCTGTCATTAACCGACTACCCCGGTATAAAGTTGGCGAATTGAAAATGATTTGTTGGGTGCAATTAAACGCAAGTCTTACGAATGTGTCTGTCTTGCAGCAGTTTAATTAAATCGTCTGGTTCCTTGGCCACCTCAACGTGTGAGTGTGTGAGTGTGTGTGTGTGTGTGTGTGTGTGCCGGGCTGTTGTGAATGTTATAGAGAATCATTGTCCTTACGTGGATAAAGAAAGACAGCGAGGTTTGGTGGGGGCTTGGGCCAGGGTTGTTTGTGGCCAGTTGTGTTTGCCGTCTTGCTTTCCATGGAGAAAACGCAAGCAGAGAAAGCTGCTGCTCAGCCAGGAGCCTGTGTCTATGTTACACTGTAGGGAGAAGAAAAGAGAAGGGAAAAAAAAACAGAGAAAGAAAACAAGAGAACAGAAACAAAACCCAGCATGTGTCCCCAAAAAGGAGCTGCAGTTTTGGCTAAGTTGCCTCCTATGTGGCAATACTAAGAAGATAAAAAAGAATAATAAGCAACATCTCGCATGCAAAGGTGGAGATGGGAAACGGGAAGGTTTTCCCCTCGTGTTTGGGGGATTTGGCAGCACTACAGTGGGGGTGCGCGGCCGCGGAGGCTGGGAGCTGGGGGGGAAAAGGGGGTGTGTGTGCTGCTTTTCTGGTTTTTCATTCTTTGCCCTGTTCCTTGTTCATTTTCTTCATTTTCATCCTTCGGTTCTGAAACCAGATTTTGACTTGTCTCTCACTCAGGTTGAGGAGTCTGGCCACTTCGTGTCTACGGTCCCTCGTCAGGTACATATTGAATAAAAACTCCTTCTCTAGTTCCAGGGTCTGGTATTTGGTGTAAGGGCATCGTTTTTTCCTGGAGGAACGGGCGTGAAGCCAGCTGGCAGCTGGGTTGGCTGAAAGAAAAGCAGCAAGATCAATACGATGCAGCTTGAGTGTTTCTCAGAAGGTTTTAATCATGCCATCAAATATTAAGATTATACATACGCATACGCACGCCCGGGTGAAAAATATGCCATAGGAGGTAGCAGCAGAGGCCGTATGAAAATCAGACGGGATCGTCGGGGCGAGCGCAGGCTGCCCAGATGGGGGGAAAGGGGCGGTGTGTGGGGGGCGATCCCGAAATACCGCCGCACACGCACCCCGTCCCTCCCGAGTGGGGGGGCCTGGGACCCGCGGACACGCGGGTCTGTGTTGTCTGGACGCACAGACCTGTATCTGTGCACATCCATGCTTGTGTGCACACGCGTGTCTGTGCGCGCACATGCCTGGGCACACACGTGTAGGTGCACACACGTTCCCGTGCACACCCGTGTCTGTGCGCACACGTATGTTTGGGTGCACACGTGCCACTGGCAGAGCTCCCCCCACTTTCCCCCAGGTCCATCTATGCCAGGTAAACACCCACATGCACTTACAGATTTGCATAACGCCCATCTGCACGTTACGCACGCTATATACAAAAAAACCAATGCAAAAATTACGTATATTATATTTTTTTCAGATGTGTTTTCTCACGTGTCTACAGATTTACTCCTATAGACACACCGCGCAGGAAAAGAGCAGAGAGAGAAGGTCTGGAGAAACCTTTCATAAATCCTGCCTATTTTTTTTGCTATGTGGCAAGAAACGGTCTCGATACAATAAACATCCTCTAAGGGCTGGATGGACTCTGCTGCCGGAGGTCTGGACAGTGTTACCCAGAGACATGGATATTTGCAGGGCTGCAAATGCAGCCAGAAATAAATAACAGGCTGCCCGTCACCCTCGCGTGTGGGAGAAGTTACGTGGGAATCTTTTGCAAAAAGGACATTTCAGGAATTAGCCTATTCAAGGGGTGTGGGGGGGAGAAAACAACATTATGGGAGCAGAAACCACCCCCACAGACACGATAGTGGTGAAGGTCGCACCCAAAGGTGAAGTGGGTTTAGGGTAAATAATAGAGCATTTACTAATCACATGCAAATATTAGCTGACCGTTGGGTAACTGAGAGGCGGGGAAGAGTAAAATGAAGGGTTATAGACAGACCACGTATTTCTATTTTATTTCCTTTGCCTCCTCTGAAATTACGACTGAAGCCATAAACCTTTACACCAATTAAATGGACCATTATAAATATATACATACACACACGCGCGCGCCATCAGAACGTTTCCTCTACGTAAAATGAAATATATTGAATATTTTTAAAAAATAATCCGGTTAATCTTCCACTGTAAGTACTGCCTCTTACAAATTTGCACGGCTATTTCCTTAATGTAATTGACTTGATCTAATATGCAGAATTAAATATTAAAGAGGAAGAAAGCTGTTAATAATTGATACTGTTAATCCTGCTACCCATCCTTTAATGGCAATGGAGGGCACTGCTTCATAACAGATTTTTATTCGGTTTGGTTTATTTTTTTGGTCACATCTTGGATCGTTAAAATGTAAGATATTTTAAACGCCAGTGTTGCTTTATCTATTCACTATACACAAGCCCCTAAACAGGAAAGTGAATGGGAAGAGGTCCTGGCACATCTTTTCTTTAAAATCCAGCAAATAAATTAACAGATTCCTGTGCCACACACAGGGCAGAGATTCATTATTGCGAAATACTTTCAAAAATTGAAAGAGTCAGGGAAATTGGTGGGAGTACTTTCTGCAAAACAGCTCCGTCTTCCAGCGCTGGCAGGCTCTCAACATCAGCCCAAATTAAACTATTATTTAAAACAAAATATGCGTCGAAACCACATGCCATAGAAACCACACAGCATCCTCTGAGCGCGGGTCCCTGCGCTTACTTATAACTTAATAACATTTTCTTGGACAAGATTTTTATATATTCAATTTCAGGGACATTGAGCACAGAACCTGGATATTTAATTCTCTCAAATCATTCACCTCACGGTTGCAGTTTGTTCTGGATCTCTGCCCAGTACAATAGAATAGGACTTTCTTTTTGTGTGTGTGTGAGTGTGTGTGTGTGCCTGTGTGTCTGTGTGCAAGTTAAACGATAGGAAAAAAAAAAAAAAAAAGTCCCCATAACATCCTGCACAAGGAGGGGAGGAAATCATGAGGGGCGAGAATATACCGTATTTTTAATCGTATGGTTGCAATGGCAATCTCTGTTGCTGTTCCACGTTGAGGGGAGGGGAGGAAAAATAGAAGTTAATTCAAGGGGAAAAAGAATGACTGTGTCAGTGCGTCCTGCACAGACTCCGAGGAGTTATACCCTCGGCGGGGGCTGCTCCTCTGCCAGTTTGGAAAACTTCGGCTTTCACTGCAAAATATTCACCGTGGGGGTGAAGCCAAGTTTCTCCCTTTGCCTCCTGCTTTGGCTCCGGTTTACCTTTCAGATGGAAACCAGGTACCAGCCGGATCGGCACGGGGTGAAGATACCGATTCTTTCTTACTCAAACGCCATTGC
>NW_009193162.1:0-365 GCF_000690835.1 Fulmarus glacialis
GGTGTAGCGAAGAAAGCATGAGGCAGGGAACAGGATAGTGAGAGAAAGACAGAAAAGACAGGGACAAGAAAAATGACAGGCACAGCGAGAGGAAAAAAAAAGGGAGCAGGACAGAGATGGAGAAAGAAGCAGCAGGAACAGAGGAAGAGGCAGAAGGAAGGCGTGGGAGCAGGGCAGAGAAAGAAAAATAAGGAGAGGGAGCAGGATGGAGATGAAGAAAAAAACCTCAGAGGGGCAGCACAACAGAGAGATTAAAAAGAATAGGGGCAGGGAGCAAAACAGCAACGGAATAAAAAAGGAAGAGGGAGCGTGAGAGAAACTGGAGTGGGGAGAAGGGCAGATAGAAGGATAGCAACAGGGAAAGA
>NW_009193162.1:382-13771 GCF_000690835.1 Fulmarus glacialis
GACAGAGTGAGAAAAAGGGAGGCAGCGAGCTGGACAGAGTGGTAGAGACACAAGAAGTACAGAGGGATAGAGAGACAAAGGGAGACAAGGACAGAGATAATGGCGGGTGGAGAGAAAGACAGGGGCAGGGAGCAGCAGAGAGGGATGGAGAAAGAGGGATGGGGAGCAGGACAGAGGGTTATAAAGAGAAAAGTAAGATGAGGGAGAAGGGGCTGAAGAGCAGAGACAGAAAGGTACAGGGAAAAGGACAGTGAGATGGAGGAAGAAGTAGGGTCAGGGAGCAGGACAAAAGGACAGACAGAGAAAAAGGAGAGGAAGAAGGAAGGATAAAGATGGGGACAGGGAGTGGGATATAAGGAAAGAGAAAAAGTAGGACAGAGAACAGGGGAGAGGGATTGAGTAATACAGAGAGAGATGCAGATTGGGACAAAGAGATGGAGAAGGTAAAAACAGTGATGGGCTGGAGGACCTGTTTCTGACAATTTATCACTCCTGATGTCACTTCCATGGCCACAAAAATGGGACATAGTACAAGACAGAGGAATGAACGAGAGAAAGAAAAGGCACAGGGAACTTTTTAAACAGAAAAAAGAAAAAACAAGAGTGAGCACAATAGTGATGGGGAATAGGATAGGGATGGGGAGCAGACAGAACAAGAGAGGAACAAGAAGCAACAGGAAACTAAAAAAAAAACTTGCATTCTCCTCTCAGAATCCTGGAAAAACAGTCTGCCTGTTGCTGCTCCAAAAGGAAAGGGATAAAATGTATGGGACTGTTGTTACTACAAGGTGATTGCTGTTATTGCTACTTGCTTTTCCTTCTCTGTTAGGAAGTGTGCAGAGAATCATTTTTTCCAAAGGCAAAATTAACTTTTGTTAATCTCAGCTGCTGAGATTTCCTAGACAACCTTCCAAACAGAACTTTCCCCACACTAGGTGGAATATCTATATAGACATTTAGGAATTTTTTTTCAAGTCTGCTTTCTTCTCAGATAACGGTTACTACTTCTGCTTCCCCTTTCACTGAGTTGCTGAAGTAATTCTAGGTCTTCCTTTCCTCTTTCACCCTTCTCTCTTTCTACTCTTCACCCACCCCACTTCTTTACATCATTCTCTCTTGACAGTCTGTTGGGCTAAGAAAGCTTAACCCAGAAACAAAACCCTCTTCACTGAGCTGGTGAATTGCAGCTTGCTCCTCCTGACAAAGGTTTCTAATATTATTGGCTCTATAGTGCCTCTGTTGGAAGGCTGCTAGCTGTTTGCACAGCTTACTCCAGGCTCCTCTGTAGCGAGAGGCTAATCTGTGCGAGAGCTTAGCACTAGTGACTAAAGTAAATGAAGCCTTAGGCCACATGAATTGTACTGTAACCTTTGTTTTTGTCTATGGAAATGTAACCTGTAGATAAGAAAGTGTAAGTAAAACTTTAACTACAGGATATTCTGTAACAAAAGATAAGGAAATGTCTCAAGACACAGACAAAAAGGGTGCCTGGAGGCTGTGGGAGAAATTCAGAAGAGAAGACCCCAGACTCTGCGAACAGGATTGGATGAGCATAAGTGCCATCAGGAAATCAAGCGACCTACAGAGACTATAAAATCTAGTAACAATCGGCAGGCGGGGTCCCTCTTCAGAGGCACCCAGCTCGAGCTGTAGCTACTATGGCGTATTAAACATAGTAGAAGAAGAAACTCTGATTCTTTTATTAAAGTGGAACCTAGGGACGAGCCCTGTTGAGGTAGCATCCACATAATTCCTACCATGGTCTAGGTGGCGGCTGTATAATTCCTACACTACCTCTCAGCATTCAAGCTCTAGCCCCAGCTGCAACTTTTTCGTTGCCTATACCTAATAACAGTGATAATGATAAATGTACTCCAAATGACCAAGCACCTCACCTGGAGAGGAGCCAGACCTCTGCAATGGTGAGGATTTCTCCCTTACTCAGTATGGAAAGGGCTGAAGATGGAATCCAGTGAAGAAACAAATTCACCTAAGAAAGATCTAAAGAGCAATAGTTCTCACCTTTGTCAAGTCCCGTTAAAACCTGTGTACGTATGCCCCTGTGTGCGCGCGTGTGTGCACACAAGTGAACAGAAGTCCAAAAACTCGAGAACATTATTAGGAGCAGAAAGAAGCCAACTGTACCTGCTTTGTTAAAACACATAAGGTTAGTGCAAGAGATACAAAGAAACAAAGTATTTATTGTTAAAAGCTTTTCTACGAATCACTCGGCATCATACAATGAAGATATGGTGGCTAACAGAGCAGAGGGAGTCTCTCTCTCTCTCTCTCTCTCTTTCTCTCCCCCCCCAACACATATTTGCTCACTCTCACAAACCCACAGTTGTACTTTTTAATGGAGTTCCTTTCTTCAATGAGATTGGAAAACGTGTTTATCATACAGGATCTGGCAGAACAGATACATCCAATTGAACAACAGAGCAGTTACAGAAAGGAGACCTCTTTCTTCAGGAAAAAAGAGCTTTCTTTTCCCCCTCATCTATTTGCACTGCCGTAAGAGGGTTCTCAACACAAAAACAGGCCAAAAAACCCCCAATACCTGACTAGCATTTTGGCAAAATTGGGAGCCTTAGAATATGCACCAATATTGACATATGCACTAATATTTTCACTCAGCTTCCACAGGATAAATTCTAATCAATGTGGTGTAAAAAACCTGCCAGCTGAAACCATGCCTGCACTACAACTACCAACCCTGCTAAGCCGAACAACTGAATCCCTGTTGATAGCAGCGGAAAACGTTTTGACAACGTGTCTCAAAGTTATTTGCAGAACATTTGGTCTGTCCTGCACGCCCATTTCCAGGCTACGTACAAGTTGAGACTGGCTCTCTCCCACATGCTCTCTGCACGTATACATACACACATGCACACAAAATATACTGACTCCCATGGACTGTGCTATTTCCAACAGTACTCTGCACGTTATCCTGTGCTGTGTCTTATTGGCACTTCAGTGGTGCTCCGCTCCATCTTTTAATTTCATTTTCCACTGCTGTATTCTTCTCTCTATTCCATAATCAAACATTTATTTTCCCTTTAATTTCTAAGAAACGCTTGGTCTGAATCCTGACTCAAGGCCAACAGCTCAAAGGACTAAAAAGAGTGTTTCAAACCTGCCATGTCAACACTTCAGCTCCAAGATATATTACCCTTCTGTTGGTCCTCCAGAATTCTGTTTTAACCCTTTTCTACTTCGATGCTATATTTTCTAACAATCTATATTATCATCTATACATTAACTACTCCTATACACAGAACAGTTTTTTTTGCAGTATGCACAGATTTGTATTGTACTGTGGCAGCAACTGAAGACCCCAAAACATCTTCTTGTCATCTTTTATACATACAAAAAGACAACCATCCTGAACTTAAAATGAATTTATCATTTACAGTCTGCCACAATTACACGCCTGTTCAGTACCACTGCTTTTCATTTTCGTATGCCCAAGCAGCATTTGGTCCAGTAATTTCCTCCCAGTCATTGCTCCATTATTTCTCTTCAAATATAATTTCTCTTTTTTGCAAACAAGCAAGCTCCTGGCTGCACTCCTGGAACAGAGGATGAAATTTCTGTGTGTCCCTTCAGTAAAAGGCCTGAACTGCTTCTGAACACAGGAAAAAAGCATCAGAATCTCAAACCCCAGTTTAACCAAAGGAAAGACATTTGACAGCTATTCTTAAGACTCACTGTTGGTGGCCCGTCTTTTTATGTACATAGGAATATGGACAGTGGGATATAAGAATTTAGATTTTGGATCGCCATCTTCAGAGCCGTCTACAGTGGCTGACTCACGCACGTGCACAGGCGTGCACACACACACACACACACACAGACTCACCTTCCAGTGATGCTGTTGTGAACACTGGGCAGCAACACCACATTACTTTCATTAATTTGCTCTGAAAGAGACTTGGAAACAGATCCATCCAATCAATTCTACAGAGAGATTCTAAAAGCAGGCTGGACTCCATTATGTTGCCAGCTGTGGCACATGACTGAAATTTCTCTGTACAAATATTTGCCACTGCAATGGGAAAGTTCTCTAAAAACAGAATTCCCTGGCAGACATCCTGCAGGCATCTATCCCAGTTCCGTGCCCTTCTCACATCCTTGCGTATCTTTCTCTGCATTTCTTATTCCTGGAGACTGAACGCATCCCCTGAATGTAGCTGCTCTGTTCACCACATACAGAAAAGAGTTTTATACACTGGACAGCATGCACACAACTGACACAGCAGCGTAATAAATATGGAAGCACAGTAGCAGATGACCCCCACTGTTTTCCCTCATAATGCTTGCTTGTAGTCCAATTAGTGGAGTCCTAAAGTAAATAAGATTTCAAGTCATTCACTGTCTGGCAGCCTCACAGCCCCTCGCTGTACTCAATTTAAGACTGCAGGTTTTCACGGTCTACTGTAAAAAGAGGTTTTAACACAAAAAAGTTCCAAACGAAGCCGTTCCAAACAAAGCCATTCCCAGTAAAAGGTCTCAAGCAAAGAGGTACAGCTATGCTTTTTCTTACACCAATGGTTTTGCATGACGGTACCACCATCATATGACTGCAATCAAATGTAAATTTTCCGAGACATCTCTGAACACAATGGTCAGAGTAAAAGCTATGGCACTATTAATGTGAAAGCAGAGGTATTAAATAAAGGGGTGGAAGAGAAGACTCTCTCTTCTGTGAGTGGACAGAAGAAACCTTTAAGTTCAACTAAGAAAGAAATTGTCAAAAATAGAAGGACAATACTACAGCAAAATGCATTATTCAGAAGAGCTGCCTCCCTTCTGTACCACATGTGAATTTGATTCTCTTTCCAAGAAAGTGAAAGAAAGGAGATGAAAAGGAGTAACCTAGAAGAGGATTTTGAGTTGCCACATCATCTGTACAAAGGATTATACTTTGGCGGCTGCTTTTTGGACTAGAAATCATGTTGGGCCATTAATTACAAACTAGTCTATGCACTAAAAAAAATGAGGCTGGGGAAGGATTTAATGAAGATGTCCCTGCTTTCAAGTAAATATGGTATATATTCCCATAGTCTGAATTTGTTGTACATTTACAAAGGAGACGGTTTCCAAGGGATACGTTCTCTGTGCTATTTAAGGCTGATAGTGCTTTATAATCAACAGCATCATATATTACCAGTATGTACCATGTATGGGGGAACTAAGTAATTCGTAGTAAGAGGCAGTTCACCTATGACCAATCCAGGGACTCTGTTAACATCTTGAAGTAAAGAGAAAACTGCCATGTTGTACGAAGTTAAGCTTGGATTCTGCACCAACTTAACAATTAGGGAAGTTCTTTTCAGTGCTGATCCCTACTGGCACACAGAGAAACATTTAAGAAATCTTGTATTTTACATATATGCTTACTGTTAATATCTGCTGTGTTCAAGGCAGGTTATCAGCAAAGCACCACTAAGTTATTTTCATCTTCTCAGAATGCCTCATCTCTTGCTTCAACCTCAGCTTTGCTAACACCACTGATACTAAGGATGCCTAAGAAGCTCCTATCTTGGGGATAATTCTCTTCCTCTCAGTACAGCACACTGATCATACCCATCTAGTGATATGTAATTCAGTCTACCTTTCTCTGCGGGGGCAAGGGAAAGCGGAAGTGGTAGAGTTTGCAGAAGAGATGTCCTGACTATACTTCTTTCCAGAGGGGCTCTTCATTCCAGGAATGAAAATCCTCCTAGTTTGTTCTTTCACATGGTGAGATGGCTTCTTGCACTGCTCCAGCTGCAATAAAAACTCCACATTCCACAGCATTCCACAGGTATAACGAAGACTATCTTGTCTAACTCCAGACAAGTTACTATTTGAGACTCTTAGGTAACATAGGATGAGAACTGCATTTATTTCTCTAAATCTGTAGTCTCCTATAACACCCACCTCAACCTCCCCCATCAATGCTCCCATGATTCTGTGCATAGCCCATTAGGATTTGCTGTGTAGTGTCTGAATTTTCCACTAAAACTTAATGATGTGCGTTGATGAATGAACCTTTAATCTTCTTTAACACTGACACTTGTACGGTGCTGTCTCTGGCCTGGAATGGTTTGAGACACCCCCCATGGGCAAGATTTTCAAGGGTCACTCTAAAGCTGGTGTTCTGACTGGTGTGTTGATGGTACATTCTCATCCAGTCAGGAAGCAGGTCCATGTGTAACAGTGAGCTAAGTAACACTGAAAAGTCCACTGGTTTGGTGGTCATGATGCCAATGGGATCTTGTGAGCAGTACTTATGTGTTGCGCACTCCCAGAGATTGTTCCAGTTCCTGCCGGCGCTGCTGGATCTGAAAGAAAAAGAGAAACTGTACAGTTCAGCAGATTCAATTGTTCAGTGGCAGGAAGATTAATTTATAAGCCAGAAGTGTGGATAATTCCTTCATACCTTGCAGTAGAAATATCTGCTCACAGCCTCTTGAGACCATGGCTCATGATAAAATTCAGCTCTGCGTTCTTCCTCTGGGTTTCCAACTACATCAGTCATCACCTGTGACAAAAATAAAAATATTTTTCACTATAGCTCTTCTACCACATAGAGAAACATTCAGATTTACCTAGAGTCAAAATTTATCTACATTACTGCATTAAAAATGTTCAGGACTGTTCTCTAAGCCCAAGGCAAATGGACAATGAATGGCATGTGTGCTTACTACCAAAACAAGATGGTCGCATACAAACTGTGAACTGTGAACAGCTCCTAACCTCTGCTCCTCAGCTGTGCGAAGGAATAATTCTGGACACCAGCAGTTGCCCAGGCTAAGTGCCACGATCTCTAAAAATTAATAGCATGGACAGTTTAGTTCCAGTGCCCAGGACAAGTTCCCTGGCACTGTATATTTTATTAGCCTATGTATCCAAAGAACCTCAGTAGTTACCCATACACAGGATAACAGCTTGAAATTGTTAAAATATTCACATCAAATTGAAGCAGAACTCTATACAGTGTTGCCCTTATCTCAAAGCATATATTACCTTGATTTCAAGGAAAGTTCTGATGGGGAAAGCATTACGGAAAAATAACTCTATTGAAATGTGAGGAACAGAAAACCCTACAATTCCACAATGGCCAAAGTCCTGAGCTGATTTTTCAGTCTCTACGCAACGGCCAAGAAAGCAAGATTTGAAAAACCAACAAGTTGTTTAAAGAACTAGTGGATGGGACCACCTGGAAAACTGCCCTTAGGGACAAAGGAGCTGAACAGAGGTGGCAGCTCTTTAAGGACATTTTTCTTAGAGTCAAAGAGCTCTAAATTCCCATGTGTACGAAACTGGGCAAGGAAGGCAGGAGACCGGCATGGCTCAGTAAAGACCTCCTGGTCAAACTGAAGTGTAATAAGGAAATGCACAGGCAACGGAACCAGGGACATGTATCTTGGGAAGAATATAGGGATGCTGCCCGGATGGGTAGGGATGGGCTCAGGAAAGCTAAGGCACAGCTGGAGCTGAATTGGGCGAGGAGTGCAAAGAACAGTAAGAAGGGCTTTTACAGATACATTGGCTAGAAAAGGAAGATTAAAGAAAATGTACGCTGCCCCCCACCCTGGTAAATAAGACAGGAGAACTGGTGACAACCAATATGGGGAAGGCTAAGTTAATCAACATTTTTTTTTGCCCCAGTTTTCTATGGTAATCTCTCTTCCCACATCTCTCAAGCCCCTGAACCTCAAAGGGGAAAGAAGTCCCTCCCATTGTAGGAGAAGATCAGGTTTGAGACCATGTGAGGAAGCTATACATAGACAAGTCCACAGGACCTGACGAAATGCATGCCAGGGTCCTGAGGGAACTGCTAAGTTAATCAACATTTTTTTTTGCCCCAGTTTTCTATGGTAATCTCTCTTCCCACATCTCTCAAGCCCCTGAACCTCAAAGGGGAAAGAAGTCCCTCCCATTGTAGGAGAAGATCAGGTTTGAGACCATGTGAGGAAGCTATACATAGACAAGTCCACAGGACCTGACGAAATGCATGCCAGGGTCCTGAGGGAACTGGCTGATGTAGTCACTAAGCCGCTCTCCAACATATTTGAAAAGTCACGGCAGTCAGGCGAAGTCCGCAGTGACTGGAAAAAGGGAAACATCACACCCATTTTTAAAAAAGGTAAAAAGGGAACTACCGACCAGCCTCACCTCTGTGTCTAGTAAGATTATGGAACAGATCCTCCTGGAAGACATGTTGGAACATATGGAAGGCAGGGAGGTGGTTAGACACAGCCAACATGGCTTCACCAAAGGCAAATCGTGCGTGACTAATCTAGTGGCCTTCTATGATGGAGTGACTGCATTGGTGGATAAGGGAAGAGCAACTGATGTCATCACCTGGGTCGCGGCAATCCTCAGTATCAATACAGACAGAAGGATAAATGGATTGAGAGCAGCCCTGCAGAGAAGGATTTGGGGATACTGGTGGACAAAAAATTAGATATGAGTTGGCAATGTGCGCTTGCAGCCCAGAAAGCCAATTGTATCCTGGGCTGCATCAAAAGAAGGGTGGCCAGCAGGTCGAGGGAGGGGATTCTGCCCCTCTGCTCTGCTCTGGTGAGACCCCCCCTGCAGTGCTGCGTCCAGCTGTGGGGTCCACAGTGCAAGACAGACACGGACCTGTTGGAGCGGGTCCAGAGTTGGCCACAAAAATGGTCAGAGGGCTGGACCACCTCTCCTATGAAGAAAAGATGCGAGCGTTGGGGTTGTTCAGCCTGGAGAAGAGAAGGCTCTGGGGAGACCTTATTGCGGCCTTTCAGTACTTAAAGGGGCTTATAAGAAAGATGGAGAGAGACTTTTTACAAGACCTGTAGAGACAGTTCAAGGGGCAATGTTTTAAACTGAAAGAGGACAGGTTTAGATTAGATGTAAGGAAGACTTTTTTTTACGATGAGGGTGATGAGACGCTGGAACAGGTTGTCCCGAGAAGTTGTGGATGCCTCATGCCTGGAAGTGTTCAAGGTCAGGCTGGATGGGGCTTTGAGCAACCCGATCTAGTGAAGATGTCCCTGCCCACAGCATGGAGTTGGACTGGATAACCTTTGAAGGTTCCTTCCAACCCAAACCATTCTATGATTCTGTGATTCCGTAAAAAAATAAAATTCTGATGACTAAGTCTCCAGCATCACAGAATCAAGGGTAAATATAAAATTATTAGCATCTTTTGCAGAGTAGTATTATGCAATCACAATTCTGATGCCAGCAGGACAGAACATTATAGCAAAGGCCCTTATGGGACTGGTTGTCAGTCAGGAAGAACACTGAACAACTGTTCTATGTATGCAGCTAGAGAAGCTCCACAACACCTTAGTTTGTAAGCTCTTCAAGCTAAAGGCTGCTTTATTTAAACATTCTTTCAGATGCCTGTCCCCTTTTGAATACAATACAAATAATAATCATAATCTTAACAGCATATTTTCGGAAGACTACTGACTACAAACTAGACATTTATATTTGAAAGACACAATGATTTTATTAAAATAATTTCATGGATTCATTAATACAACTGGTTTTGAGGCATCTGAGTTAAAGGCACCAAGTGTGAAACTTTATGAGGAACAAATTATTAATTTTTGCTGGCAAACAACTGAACTTCTTTACATTCCATTTCTTCGGTATCTCAAAGCTAAGCTCAAAGGCAGCCGATATTTAATCTGCCTATTTCTTATATAAGATTAAACTATGAACTAACAAAACACCAAAATTGTGTTATTGTACTATAGGATGCTCCTGATGAATTTCATATAGCTTTAATTTTACGGAGTACACCAACACAGCCCTGCACTTTGATCTTACTGTCTGACCACAAATCCCCATTAAGCACCGCTGTTCCACTGGAAGTGGAATTCAGCCTAAACTGTCTTTCCTGCATACTGTCTGCTCTGGGATTGCAGTATTCCAGTCACTGTCTGTCTCCCACCAATTTTCTATCCTGGATGTTTTAGCTATACACTCCATATACACTTAGATAAAATTCTGGTTCCACTATTCATTCTTCTTCAAACCTTAGCTCACCTTAAGATCCCTACTTTGGGACCGGAGAAGGTCTTGGATGTATCCTTTAGGATCTTTGGAGAAACTCAGCATGAAATCACGTTGTATTTTTAACTGATTTATGGATTCGATTGTCTCGTGAATCTGACAGAAAAAAACAAAGCAGATGTTACTTAATTCCTCCCATGTTCCAGTGACCCTGAGGTCAGCCCCATTAGCATCTTTGTATTTCTTGTAATGGACAAAGGCGACAATTCTACACCGCAGACTTGTGCAGCTTCCCATGGCTTTTCCCCTTCAAAGACGGAGTTAACCGCAATCCTGCAATTACACTTTGGTTTCACTTGTACTTCTGCAATACAAGTATGTACAGGATTCTTCTTCACTTCCTGCGTTGAACTGCTGGATGGCATGCTATATACAATACTGAAGAGCTAAGTCATGTCACTATATAATGCAGTAATTTCCTGTGTATAATCAGTCTTCTGCCAAGTCTGGGATTTTTCAGGAAAGGTGCTTTAAACAGTACCCAATGCAAGAAAGCAGTTATTCCCCTGGTTAATCATCATCATATCTTCAATACCCTGCTGTGATCCTTAAAATTTCTAGTGATTGTCTAATCAAGTCCATGTTAAATGAACTCACATAACAGCCATGACTTCTAGATTTTTTCTTACGAGAAAGCCTATTAAAGTCACAACGGCTGCAAAAAGAAGAGTGTGAACAATGAGAAATCAGGAGTATGGAAGGTTTATAGAAAATGAGTCATCAGAAATATTATGAAAAAAATGAGCATTAACCAGCAGGGAAGAATGAAGACTCCAAAGAGAAGCCAAGGTCCTATAATCATCCTGGATAACAAAATCAAGTATGATCATGGGAGACAGTTAATGAATCATTTGCACATACACAGACAGAAAAACAAACTTTTGCTACCCTGTTCCTCAAAATTCTAGTTTAAGATTGTAAACCTATCTTGTTTAATTTCATGTATACATCTATTTTGCCAAAACAGGTAATGCGGCCAGGCACATGGGAGAAAATAATCCTCCCTGATCTGGCTATGCCATCCAGGCCACTAGTGTAGGCACAACTGTATGGTATGTTACCACAAGAGAGCTGCTGTCAACTTAAAATCATTCCTTATTTGGGAAAATGATGTAGCCATGCTGGAGAGAAATCTGTTGGCATGCACCGAGTTTCCACTAGAGGACTCTGTGACAGCACAGCAATAAATGGTACAGACGGTAACAATGCAGCAGTCAATGCCTCTTTACCCAGAAGTGACTTCAGTAACTTCACTAATCACAGTGAAGTAATTACACATTGCCCTCTGCTGTAGCAAATGCTTAAAAAATAGGTGATACAGACATGGGGAAAGGTGAGCTGGACTGGAAACAGAATAATCCTGTGCATGCTGCATGCAAGCCTACACAGGCTGGGAACCAACTGGCTGAGCAGCTGCCCTGCTGAAAAGGACCTTTCTCAAGAGCCATAAACCAAAAGATGCTGCAACGGTTACCAGAATCTATAGGACTGCTAGTGTCCAAACCCCCTTTAAAATTGCATTTAGACCACAGTTTAACATATTTGTTTGTATTAGAGGTAAACAAACACAAACTGGGCCTGACTGTATGTCACATAAATCATCTCTGGTCCACAACGTCACACCTCTTCTTCCCTTGCTCTGAGAAGCCACTTTTGTTTATCCCTTACCAAGCCAAATCAGCCATTTGCACATGTGCCAAAAGCTGGCTAACAGTCCCCGTGACATGAACGCTTAATACAGCCTGCAGAATTCACCACTGCTGTAAGACAGATACTATTATTTGAAGTACACATGATCCTCTTTCAATAACACTGAAAACAAGTCTGCCAAACGGCTCCAAGTGATTTTTCTGCCATGCATTTTCCATATTTGCACCTACTGCAGAAAGCTGTTCTGCAACCACGCATGCACAAAACACGTCTGGACTATGAGATTCTCTTAGCTTTGCCTTATAGCAATTTAGCAAGATACCATGACCTCTCAATAAAAAGTTGAAGTCAAAGAGTTCAGATGATTCTTGAATGCCACGGGACTCATTAGACTTCCTGTGAAACTCTGCTTCTATCACCTCGACAGCTGTGTCAGGCCATGGATCAAATCCTAAGTGGAAATGCCACTCACCCTTCAGTATTCGCATTGCATGTGGCTGATTCATCCCTCGAAAGCTCATCCAATTGATGTATTTGCATTGCATGTGGCCGATTCATCCCTCGAAAGCTCATCCAATTGAGAAGTCCCTGTCTCACAACATTACTGTCTTTGACGTGGGACAGCAAACACATGAAGGTACACAATGAGCATACATGCCATGTGATACTTTACTCCTGGGCTAGTACCTTGTTGTCCAATGCTGTAATCTCCTGTTGGTTAGCTGTTGAAAGAAGAAAACTACTCATCTGTCCCTTTAACGGGTCTTCAACTTCTACATCTATGTCATAACAAGCCGTCTTCTTCTGATCGTTGGGGTCAACACTATGGAGAGTATAACAGAAGATCATGAGAACTGAATAATGAATCAGAATAAATATCCATTCAGCCCAGAATACACTCTTTGATAAAGCCTGTTGCACATGCTGTGAGAAGAGTTTAAGGACAGAGTATCTTTATATATTTGTATATCCTAGTATATCCTCTCATCTTTCATCTGTCAGAATTCAGAGACTTTTGAGCTGGAGGTTTTGTCCAGACCACCAACTTTAATAGCTGCTAATGGACATAGTCTTCATGATAGTCTAACATCTCCCTGAGACCTGTTATAACTCTGGCCTCCAAAGGTTCATGATAGTCTAACATCTTCTTGAGACCTGTTATAACTCTGGCCTCCAAAGCAATCCTCAGTGGTAAATACCATACTGGTATGGTCTCTGCTCGACTGCATCTTTTTTGAGATAGGGTAAGCAGAACTGTACGCTACCATTCTGGATGTGAGCTCATAATGACATTTCATTTGGTTCTTGGTTCCTTCTCTAATAAGCACTGTAGTTGTTTTGGCAGTTATGCAGCACTGTAATGATTCCCAGCTACTTCTTAAGAGGCAGCAGTGAATTTGGGGACCACCATTTTGTTTGTAAAGTTGCCTGCTTAATTCTCCTAAGAATATAGCCAGTCATGCCTTCCTGTTACAGAAGCTATATTGACTCTTCCCCAATATATCACACGTCTATTAACTCCATTCTCTACTACAGTTAGTACCAATTGGCTTCCGATATCCAGATTGGTCCTGGTATGTTTCTGGCACCATGTTAACTATTTACCACCCCTCCGGTACTGAAGGAGATTTCAGTAATAGGTAACACATTGTATAGAATCATAGAATCATTTGGGTTGGA